>NW_010263759.1:0-23726 GCF_000690775.1 Eurypyga helias
CCTCCTTGTGCTCAAGGAACCTGAAGCTTCACCGTTCACACCAGCCTCTGAGCCACGTGTTGATTAGATGTGCTCTCCTATTCCATTCAATGTACCTCATTCAGCCAATAGCCATGTTTGTTGCACTACGATAGTTACTTAGTACAACACCAATAAATGGCTACTTCTAGAAGAAGACAGAATTCTGCTTGTGAAAACAGTAATAGTTTAATGGTATAAATCTTTATCCTTCTATTACATTTTTGAAGCAAGATGTTTTATACCCCCAGCTATTATGCCTTTGGAATGAAATGAATTTTTAAAAAGAAAAGAAAAGGGAGAAGGATAAATATGAGGGAATCAGGTAGAATGTTAAACTCAGTGAGAAGCTCTGTGATTTTAGGTATTTGTTTTCTTCTTTGCATGCCATGCTGCCTCTGAAAACAAAGTGGGGAAGTAAATGTAAAAACCCACCTGTATCCACAGTAATGATTCTATGATAACCAAGAAGTAAAAATTAACATGGAACTGCTGAAATACCTGCAATGTGTTATGTATCCATCTGCCCATCTGAAACACCATTAAACTGGGGGGATTATTGGAGATACAGATACATTTATTACTTTACCCAGCTCAGGAAAAATCAACATCCTTTTGCCATTCAAACTTGGTCAATACTGAACACGTAGAAGAAAAGTTACGAAAACACCATAAACCTTAGGATTAGGAAATATCCTGAACAGAGCTTTACTGGATGCCATCTGCCACTGGAAAAGATACTCACTTCTAAATGCTGCCAAGGCTTATGCACGTTTAAATAGGGGTTATGAACATGAATTGTATGTCAGTGTTTGCTGAAGACCACCAGCCAAATGAATCTTGAGGATATAACGTATGAAACACCGGCTTTCATTCTGTTTGCACTGATGTGAGCAGAGTCTTGCATTCCAATAAATAAATAAAACAAAACTCTAATAATGGATTTACTGTTCCCAAAGAATTGCATCACATGATTTAGTGTAAAGGTGGTGGAAGTGAGTAGATAACAGAGAAAAGGAATCACATTGCCTCATGAATCACAATCCTCATGAGGTGTAGGAGCTGAAGGTGTAACCCAGTATACTTAGACTTGATGCTCAGTATAAAGTTTGGTAAAAAGTATTTAGGTCTAAAATCAAACCAATGGATGAGAAAAAAAGTGACTTTTTATGTTTCAGGTGTACCAACAAACTCATGGTGGATACCTGAGAGGCTATCCTTGTCACCCAACTAGTAAAAAGAAACCATTTAAAATATTCTTTATATGTAAGATAATTTATTTATTTAAGATTTCTGTTTAAATAATTTCAAAGTGATGCTAGAAGCATGTTCTGAAACTGACACCCCAATATAGGCTGCAAAAATATGTTTGTGACCATTCACTCTGATGAAGGAGTTCCTCTATCCTGAGACATTTATTGAGAACATACATGTGATCTAATAGGACATAGTCTAATCAAAGTTGGATACCTGACTTTGGAGTATGAGAATCATAAACTTGCTTACGGTCTATCTGGTCTGCAAACACTTCTCCGTAGATCATCCAATAAGGCATGTAAAAAATATTTTTTGCCAGCTTCCATGAAGGCTCCTCATTGGGGAAGAGAATAGCCTGTCTTGCGACACCAAAACTCATCAGAACCACCAACATGATGATGACAAAATACATCATGTCTATCATCTGAATGTAATGAGAAGAAAAGAAAGAGAGAGGTAAGTGACAAGAATTAGAGGAACATTTTTGTCCATATTCCTATTATAATATGCTGCAAAAAAAGTTTGTAAATCTTAGAATCAGAATTTTCAAAAACAAATTCTGAAAAAGTCAGTTTTACACATGACAAATTTCATTTCCAAAGAAGTGAAGCAGTATTATTGTGTCCTTGGTTTTACTCAGTGTTGCTTTCAAGAACAATTTTAATGTTATGAATAGGCTTGAAAATACAAGATACCATCTGGTCACATTGGTTGCCTGAACAAGAATATAGGTTGACTGGAATCAGCAGCCTGATCTGGGCAAGGGTCACAAGATGATATATTGTTATAGGCACCTAGTGGTAACTGTACTAAAAGAAAGGGCTGACATGGATTATTTTATTCACTGGTAGTCATTGTCTTGGAGCAAAAGAAGGAAGCTGCATCTAACATAAGGATTAACGGGTGGCAGAACATCCTGTTATTGCAACAGAAGGAACTGATAACCCATGAGAAAAGAAAGCTGTGATACTGGCTGGACTAAAAATCAGCTTGGCTGGGGAGTCTTACGAAGGCCATATTTCAAAAAAAATAAATGGAGATATCATGAACACTCGATGCTCCTCTCCACTGCTGAAGGCTTCATTAGAATATGCATGTTTAATCAGCGCCTGCAAACAGTGTTTACCCACTCAAAATGTTCCTGGAAAAAGTGGGACAGCAATCCTAGCAGGTGCTTAATAGGGGCTGAAGATCAGAAAAGGAACTGTGCTAGAAAAGACCCTCCAGAGACCAGAGCAAGGGGGATCAAGCAGGTACAGCAGAGATGCATAAAGCATTTGGGTTATAAAAGCCTAAAATGAATGTGAGAAAAATGGGAGTCCTGTAAGGTCCCTGGTAAGATCCCTTTAAAAACTTCCGTTGCAGGTCTACTATAGGTCTTACGTTATAAGGCTTGTTACAACAGTTTTGGATGCAACTTTTGTCTCTGGCCAAAACTTGACCCAAAACTTCCCTAACCTTTATGTTTTAATCGCTTCAGTCTCTCTCAACTGCATTCTGCCTTGCCTGCGAGGCAGGTGTGCAAACAACCTGCACCTCAACCAATGGCCTTATCACTCCATGGGGGACCTACTGCAGCTGAAGAGCAGGGTTGCTCATGGCAAAACTTGGTGGAAGAGGGGACCCATTTGCAGCAGATGGATCTGGCACTGCTGAAGGGGTTCTTCAGTTTTAAAGCTCAAGGAGAGAGACCTGAGATCAAAATAACACTGTTAAAGTATCTAAGAGAGAAAAGAGAGGGATGCAGAGGAACGAAAAAAAAAAAAAGATATAATATTTACTGAGTGAGAGGCTGTAGGAGAAACACACTTGTAGGGGAGGGCATGGGCAGGAAAGACTTGACGAGCTAGAAAGAAGGAACTGGGACAAATGAAAAAAAGCAGGGGAAAACAGGTCTTGAGGTCCATAAAACATGCAGGAAAGGAAAAAAGAAAAACCCAAACCCAACCCTGGGGACATAAGAAATGAGAATAAATGCCTTAACAAATTAAAAAAACAGACAAGTAAATCACCAACATTCCTATAGTTTTCAGAGCATTATCTCCCAATAAAACCTGTTTGAAGAGGAATTCCAGATCACTGTACCTCAGAGAGTATTCTGAAATGGGAAAGCTGCATAATTACATTTAGTTCTTACTTCTTTTAGGGAAGGAATTTAGAGATGAAACTTGGTTCTTCCTTTCTTCTCTGATGAAACTTTAATTCAGGTAGAAATACATAACATGATATGATGTAATATAATACCTGTTTCTAATGTCATGCAAGCAAATAAACATAATGAGTATTTAGTGCCAATTTAAGACAATTTCTTAAATGCTTGCTGTGCTTTTGATCAGGAAACACACAGGTTTGATCTCATATTGCAAGAAATTAAGTTTTTAGTGCTAATTTCTATTCAAGCTGCACGTTAACTTTTCCCTCCTTCAACTGGGTATATTTCTAAAACCTCAGGAGCTTGTCTGAAATTCAGTGAAATAAATGGGTGAGTTTACACTAACTCTAATGGGCATTTTATCACGCCCTTTGGCCTGCAGAATCAACTGCTATTTTAACAAGGCAGTGGCCATTTCAATCCTTCTGAAGTACTCATTAGCCACCTATTTAAAAAAGTGATAAAACAAGCAACTCTTGGTGCAGTTTTATAAACAAGCTGGATCCATTTCCCCTTTTTCATTTGCAGAGAAGGTAAGAAAATGTAGGCATTCCCACACAGTAATGGAACTGATGTACCTCTGACTCTCTTGACATGCCACAGAGATTTCATTTAATTCGCAAATAAAACGGAAGTAAGCCCATCACTATGCAGAGATCAGAAAAGCATGTTATAATAAGCATATATTGTTAATGAAAAGAGTACATAGTAATAAACTTGACCATTCAGCTTCCTCCTCCTGTCTTCACCTTTGCTTTCACCCATTCCATTTAAACTGCTCAAGCTCATTCCTGCCCCTTGCTTCATTTCACTTACATATTTGTTCACAGCGCCAAAAGACAAACCCTATTACAGTTGTTTTGTTGGGTACAATGTAGAGGCAGGTGAAGAGAAAGTTCCTTAACACTGGAGAGATGGAAAGAGTCATCTTTTTCCTCCTGAGTCTAAAACTTGTAATAGAAGCTCAGGATAAAAGCTCAGGTGTTAAATATGGTCTGTTAAGGAACTCAATAGCTGTAATGGGCCTCTCTAAGTACACTGTAAGTACCTGGGCAGGTGCAATGCCCAGGCAAGTCTGTGCATGATTTAAATGGGCTGCCCATTACACAAGGGAGTAAGTTGTCCAGAAAACAGATGCAAGAGGCAAATCTGTGTAACTTAAAACAGTTGGCCATTGCATGTGTGGGAAAGTGGCTATGTTGGAGTTGCTGAATTCATGAAAAGTTGGATAAGGTATGAAAATCAAATAACAGAAAGACATAAAATAAAAGAGCTTCCCACTTTTAAGAGTTGGCTATGCCTTCAGAGTACTCTGGTAGCTAAATTGAACACCCTCTGAGTTGGTCCTGAGACTACAGAGACCTTCCTCCGTTGGTTTTCCACAGAAGGTGTAGTGAGGCTTGATTTGTCCTACACATGTGAGAATGACAAAGGAATGGAAATTATATTATTTTGTTGATTTCAACCACTCCCTTTCTGTGTTGACGCTAGGATAAAAATAAACCACTGTTTATACTGTTGGTGAAGATGAGCTCCTATCAGCCATCCATAACACTGGCTACTAAAGTTTGTTATTCATGGCCAATCTGTCTAGTGTTCAGACTGCCTTTGCTAACACCACAACTCTGAAACCTTTTGTGCATGGCACCTGTGAAAAATACAGCAGAGAAGGAGGGTGGTGGATTTTTAGAACTTTTCTATACTGTGTATTGTGTCAACCCTAGTGACCATCAGATCCTATGATGAAGGGACATAGTCCAGGCGGACAGAAAAGAAACAGATGATAATGGAATGCTTTCCCTTTGGTCTTTTGTCCTTTTTCTTGTCCTGCTGTCCTTTTCTAGTAAACTCCAGCAAAAACTGTTGAGTGTTTTCACCCCTGTACTCTGGAGCTCTGCAAAATACCTCTCATCAACATCTTATTGTCCTCCTTGAAGGAAGGTAGTACACTCCAAAATCCTGTTTGCAAGACATACTCAACAACCACTTTCTTTTGTGTTTTCCCTCTATCTCTCTCTTTTTTTTTTTTTTTCACTAAGCTGTTCTTTCTTTGTCAAGATTTTTGACAAAGGTTGGATTTTGACAAAGATTGGATTGTAGTCCATACATTCATATACGTCCCCTTTTCCTGTGACGGTGAGGAAGTGGGGTAGCTGGGTCTTTTCTTTGAGGACCATGGTAAGACAAAGACAATGGTCAGCCTGTTTGGATTTACTGATTATTGTCCACATAACAATCAGACTGTGGTAATATTTGTATTTAGAAAAGTTAATATTCAGTTTAGTTCTTTTATTGAATGCCAACTTCAAGGGCATTTTTATTCTCTCTTTTAAAAAATAAATCTTAAACCCCAGAATGCATGAAACAGTCATGATGTACACAACAAGGCTGGATAACTATAAAACATAAGCATGTATATTAGCTATGTGTGCAGGTACTCAAATATCAGGGACATGTGCACATGCATCAGTAAACTCAGCCATTTTATTTAACTCATACAAGCAAAATGCTGCATTAATGCAACATTTCTACGGAAGAGTAAAAAGAAAAAGCCAAAAAGTGAAGTGATGTATCTGGCAGCAAATATCTCTTGGTTCCTCCTGTATGCATTTACTATCACATAAACTATGCATACTTCTGCCATGCTGTGTACATGTAATGTGGCCAGGAGACAGAGATTGCAGTTTTGCAAATTTATATTTCATCTTATAAGGACACACATAAACAGGAGAGGTGGAGGAACACATGCATATGGAGCAAAGTGTAGCAAGGTCACAGTCTTAATCATAACTGGTACTGGGAGAGGACTTTTTACAACAGCCTGTAGTGATAGGACAAGGGGTAATGGGTATAAATTGATATCAGGGAGGTTTAGATTAGATATCAGGAAGAAATTCTTCACAGAGAGGGTGGTGAGGCACTGGAACAGGTTGCTCAGAGAAGCTGTGGATGCCCCATCCCTGGATGTCTTCAAGGCCAGGCTGGATGTGGCTTTGAGCAACCTGGTCTAGTGGAAGGGGTCCCTGCCCGTGGCAGGGGGGTTGGAACTAGATGATCTTTAAGGTCCCTTCCAACCCTAACCATTCTATGATTCTATGATTCTATAACCACTACAGTGTTGAAGTGTTGAAGATGCCACACCTATTACACTTTCTCGGAGACTCTCAATGTACCAAACACTTTTCCTTTTTTTTTCTTTTTTTTTTTTTTTTACACTTTAACAAACCATCCTCCCTTACAAGTAGTTGAGAATTATCGTTTTTATTTTCTGCAAATGAGGCATAGAGGTGTAGGATGGATGGCTTTGCCATTGCAGAAATCTCAGAGAAAGACAAGCAATACATCAACTAACAGAACAGGGAGAGTATAATCCTCAATTCTCGAGGTCTGTGCTGAGGTTTTGATTCAATAAGGCACTGATTTCTAGTCTACATGTAAATGCTAATACATAAAAAACCCCCAGATAGATCTGCAGTGATGTCATTGGCCAAAGACACTGAGTCAAGAACATGCTCATAAAACACAGAAGAAAACCAACTTCTCTTACCATTTTCCCAATCATCATAACATATGGTCCCAAATACTTGTTTACTCCAAAGATGTCTAATAACCGTATATACCAGTAAATGATGTTAACACAGTATATCACTCGGCCATCGCTCCGGAGTGGCAGATCTTGCAGGCGAAGCACCATCCCAACAGAAAACAGGAGGATAGCTATGAGATCAGTAACATTCCAGTACTCCTGGAGCCAAACTTTTACTTTCTGTAACAGTTTTCCAGGCTCTGACATCAATATCTGAAGGACAGAGCACATGGAGAGGAAAGGAGCTGAGCTGTCTTAATTTAAGCCTCAAGTAATCTATAGTAAAAAGACATAAAATGCAACACAGGCCAAAAGCCAAGCTGATAGACTCCTATCATATACATCCTGATATTTCTGACAAATCTTCCATTTTAATCACTCTTGTCTGTACCTATGTGTGAGATACTTAAAACAGAAAGAACAGAAACCTCACTCACTCTAAAGTCCCCAGGAAATCAGGAGACATATATATATATTTCTAGCCTTCAAATTTATTGACTCTACTTACAGAGGGAGAAATATAGAAAGATATTTCATCATCACATTTAAAGAAGCTGTAGATTTCAAGAAAATTAATCTAAAATGTGTATCGAACTGTCAAGAAATAATAACCACAAAGATCTGGATTTAGCATTTAATCCAGAGAGAGATACTAGCTACCAGTTGGACCTGTTTTTAGACATTAATTTCCACAGATGAGAATTAATTCACAAAAATAATTACTTACCTTATGAATTTATCATCATTCTAGTTGCAAGATCATTTGGGAGACTTGATTATTTTCCAAATTACTGTTGAAACTATTCCTCAAGTGATTTCTATGAATAATTCCTAGCTTTTAGTGGGTTAACAAGCTGTTTGTTTTAATTTTCTATATCTACCCTGAGAACATTTGAACATCCTATATCTAGCCTGAGAACATTTGAACAGACTCATACAGTTCATTAAAAAGACAATTTCCATTCTTATCATTTTCTTATAATTAATTTTCAGACTGACTTTAGGCTCATCTTGTGTGAACAATCTCCAACATGTGCTTACAAACCCATTCCAATAAATGTTCTTGATAAACCCCTGTGGAAAGGACAATTTGGGGTGATTATTAGACAAAAAAGACACACACGATTCCTGCCAGCAGCCTCCCACCTACTGAACCAGTGGTGCTTTGTCTCCATCACTGTTGCAGAGTCCTCGTGTGGCTACTGCCATTGTTTTGCTTTTGGATAGTGAAGTACACACATTATAGGCTACACAAGTAGTGTCTTTTCCTCTGTTCTTTTTTTTTATAATGTAGAGTTTACCATACAGTGTTTGAAATCTGTCTTTGAAGCCCAAGTGGCTGTTGCAAGAACATTTTTTAGTCTAGTCCTCAAAAGCATTTGCTGCAGAAAATAAAAATATAGATGGTAATTCAGACCAGGGGTACAAATATGCTGCTTCAGCTGAGGTAAATAGGACTTGCACCCACTCATATCAAGGTTGGATTTGGCCTCTGGTGTCATTGTGGAATAAGTGCACATTTGGCCAACTGACAAGAGCACAGTGGTAGCTGCAAGTGGGACAGACCATGAGGGGCAGGGATGGCAGAACAACTTCACTTTGCCTATAGACTACTACCTTAAATGCTCTGCCTCTGCTCTACGTGTCTGCTTTAGCATCTTTAAGCAGATGCATGTTATTGCTGGACATAATTAGCCAAAATTTTCAAGATTAAAATGGGGAGCTCCTACTGGAAATATGCTGCAATATTCAATAGGATCTGAATTTTCCCCTGGTTATGGCTGCATTTATTTAAAGCCTTTGCATGAGATACTTGGATAGACAGAACAGCTGTAAATTTTGAATGAACTCTATTTGGGGTGGGGATTCAAACATTGCCTTTTCAGTTTTCATGCTATCATCATGTTTCTGAGTGCATTCTCTTATAACATATCACCTTTTCCTCTCCCCAAAACATACTCCAGTTTCTAAGCCACATTTCAACGAATATATCCAAGTTTTAAAATATGTCAGAAGACTGCTTCATACTTGCAAATGCTATTAAATGTGCATCACAGAAATCTGAACAGAGGAATTCCATGGGAGAAAGAAAAAGCAAGATTATTGACTTTAAAATGGAAGAAAGTAGGCTTTTTAATGCTGGATTTTTAACAATCCATGCTGAGAAAAATAGTAAAAGAAGATATTAAATGAAAAAAAAATCTTATTTTTTATTCTGTCTTTCTTGGTTGGAGTGGTTTTACCTCTCTCATCTTCTCTATTCCCAGAGTGAAAATGTATGAGATGACAATCCATTCCTGTGTAGATGGCCAGCGATCCATCTTCACTAACACTATATAATTGAACAGCATCAAGTAGCCTATATATGCCAGCTGTAAAGAAACAAAATGAGTATCAATAGTCACTATATTTACATGATTTGACATTCCTAATTCCACTGTAACCAGAGTTAAACAGACAAAAGAACAATCAGATAGTGTTCTGGGTTGTCTGAAAAAGCTCACATTAAATCACATACTGTGTAGTATCTGCAAAATACATGCACAAACACCACCTCTGCCAGCTACATCTGCCTCTGACAAAATTGTATTAATGCAGTCCTCTTGATCATTCCACAGTGATGGGAACTCTGATACCACTAAGCCAACTGCCCAACTAGGTTACCTATGTGAAGATTTCTCTCTCATCTGCTTCTATCACCCTTTACTCCTCTAACACCCATCATCTGTGTTTTTTCTTCCTGTTCCCCTAGCCTAGGAAGACTCTGGCATCCCAAATCCTTTTAGCACAGTCCTTGCCTGGACCCAAGAAGGTGATGCTACAGGTCTTCCTATGCAGTGTAGTACTGACCTAACCTATACCATGATTCCTCCCCAAAACATTGCTTCTCCTACTCCCATTGCTGCAGCAAGTTGTCAGGCATAGTCATTCATTCATTTGCCTTTTATTTTTTGCAATTTTTTCCATATAGCTGTTTTACTTCTCCAATATATCTACCTTCTGCCCTACAGTGGAAAGTGTAGATTATGTTTTTAGTTTCTTTCTAGTTTTTAGGGGTTTTTTTCTTTAGTTTCTTTCTACACGCTGAATCTAACTAAATGGTCAAGCAAATAAAGACAACATGGGCAAATGTCATCATCGAGTTAATGAAACGCAGAGAAACCCAAGTGTCACACTGGAGCATGGGCTGTAGCAAGAGTGAGTGGCTGTGGCTGGTGTCTGATGGACAGAATCCAACTGCCTGTTGACTTGCATTTCAAATAACAGCCCTACCAGAAAATGCATCTTAAGCCACATTTAAATTAGAGAAAAGATGATTCAGTTCTGTGCACAAACATTTTAGTCATTGTGGTAGAAAATTTATTCCATACATCTGTATTTCAACACAGTTTTTCTCTCTCAACTGATGTGTACCTAGTGTCAGGCTTAGGATGAAACAACCACAGAGGGGCTTGAGACTTTTGGGTGGGATTATTTGAGTGTTCAGCACCTCACAGAACAGGATTTATAGTCCTGTTGTATTTGTTAGAGAACATTACTTCTGATATGTGTAAAAGTCACAGGGTTCTGGTTTTTCTTCCACTTGCTGCTTTGAACAACACTAGAGAGAATTCTTTACAGTGGCCATAATTATCAGTACAGAGGAGGCAGCCAGGTGAATCACTGCTTCTTGTCTACTTAAAAAAGAGGAGGGAATTCTCCCATTTGTCGTTCAGTTTATGCATGAAAATGGATTGCAGTTCTCAGGTCTAGAGACTGTTCTTCCCTTCGCACTCCTAAAGCAAATGGAGAGCAATATTGACTTAGGTCAGCATGCAGGGTGTCAGCTGAGTCAGCAGAAACTATGTCTGGGCAGGCAGAACTGAATGCACACCTCCCTAGCTGAAATAACACCTTCTACTATAGTGCAAAAAGCCAGTTGATACTGGCTAACACCCCTCCTCTTAGATCATATTGATTATTAAATATCAGCAAATCTTACTAACTTTTTCTGACTCATCAGCCTTTCACGAACATTTGAAAGTTGTATGGGAAAATAATAGGGACATAAGGTTACAAAGGTGATAGAAACCACATGACACTCTGTGTAACTAAGGGTTTTTGCTTCTTCTTTGTTTTCATTTGTAGTGTTTGGTTTTTTTGGCTTTTTTCTTTCTTTTTTTTTAGTCAGTTCAAATTTACCGAAAATTTCTGAGAATTTTTGCTTGGAAGAAAAGAAAGAATAGAGAAGAGCACAGAGAAGAAAGGAAGGGAAGGGAAGGGAAGGGAAGGGAAGGGGAAGAAAGCATCTTGATTTAAGAATAAACTTATATTGAAACTGCACCACTTTTTTACCGAAAATTTCTGAGAATTTTTGCTTGGAAGAAAAGAAAGAATAGAGAAGAGCACAGAGAAGAAAGGAAGGGAAGGGAAGGGAAGGGAAGGGAAGGGAAGGGAAGGGGAAGAAAGCATCTTGATTTAAGAATAAAATTATATTGAAACTGAACCACTTTAGCCCAAGAAGCATACCCTTCAGATAGTGAGTGGCACCCTCCTTCTCTCTTCCCAGGCCTGTAACTTGCTGCTGACTTCCAGGGGGATGTCCTGATCCCACACTATGGTCAAACCTCAGTACAGCTGCCCATGCTGGTACTCAAGGTTCTTTGAAAATGCTATTACACAAATAGCAGAACTCTTTTTTTCCTGGTTTTTTTTTTCATAGTTTGACAAAGAACCAGGAGCTGCCATTTTGCCCTTGAAGGCAGTACCTGAAGAAACGAGGGAAAGGAATGCCTGCTAAGAAGTTTCTAGGGTGGGTTTCTCCCTGCCCTCCTATGGATGTTGTCCCATGCTATAGAAAATACTTAAATACTCATTATGGTAAGGGACAGAAAATCGTATCTGGACCTGGAAATTGTATCAGAAGAAGAGTGATTCAAAAGGGTGACTATCATCCTTTTCTCACTGATTGAAATAATTAAATGATCGTAACGGAGATGGTCCCAGAATGCAAAACAGGGCAAAGCTGCTTTGATGTTTAGAAGATGACTCTTACTTGTGATTCAATTCCCTCTGCAGCTATTCATTCTCAGAAGAGGAAGAAATGTGATCTCTTACATTCTGCTAACACCTCAGCCTAAAGCTAGTAGCTAAAAGGGGAAGGCCATCCTCTTCTCCTCAAACTATCTGTGAAATGAAACCTTTGAGTCATGGTTTTCAATGCAACAGCCACAAAACAAGAACAGAATACTTGACTTTTGAAACTACTGCATGACCAGAGAGAAAGGCTGAAGTATTTTAGATTGAGAAAAAGATAATAATTTGGGCTCATCTGATGAGCCAAAATGTTACTTACTCAAACATCCCACATTTAACCCACTCCTGTGTATTTTAAAAATGAAAGTGGATATAGCTATAGAGTAATAGCAGATAGCTAGATGTAGAACAATAAAATTATTTTTAATGGCATACAATTTCCTTAAGTATACTCACTTTTCTTGCATTTTAGACCATGGAATGTAAAATTTGGAGAATTTCTTTTGGAATCTGTGATTAGTATTTTTGCCTGTGTGCTGGTATAAAGTGTGATAGACTGTGAAATTTTAACCCTCATTTGAAAACTATTTTGCTTTTAGTCTCCAGAAGTTTCTCCATATACCTAACTAATCAAGCATTGCAGCCAGAATCCACCTTAATTTGCTTTTCAAGTTCAGTATAGCCAAGACTCAGCTTTAAGTGACCTTGATTGAGACCTGCCTCAGAACATAAAACTGAAGAAACAGGTCTAAATGGAAATGCAATATTGATCTTTTTGTCACATTTCAGAATTGAACTAACAGGGAGAGCCAGGATGTTTCTTTCTGTTCACAGTGTAAAGACTTTCCTTGTTACGCATAATATATATTGCAATTGATAATGAGATTAGGCTGCTGATGAGCAGTTTCTAGATTCACTGGCTTGATTAATGTTGAATGCCCACACAGTTCAGCAAGTAGTTACGCCAAGTTGCCGAACTGGAGCTATTTCATAGCATAAGAGTCCACAACAGAGACATCTTCTCTGTTGTGTGAGTTGTTCCTGCTGTCTGTAGACGTATTGCCTGGATCACAGCAAGGCCATTTTTCTTGTAAGAAGTCATCTACAGAAGTATGTATTCTTTGTGATTTGCTGTGCATCCAGCAGAATGGTGGAAAACATAACTGTGAAGGACCACCTGAAATCATCTGGCTAATTCCATGCTGCTGAGGCAGGATTAATTACAGTGTACCATATATACATTTGTTCTGGTAAAACAGACTTAGAAAACTCTATTAATAGAAAATCTACCACCTCCTTAAACAGTTTATGACAGTAATTCTCAGAGCAGTTAGAAACTGTTTCCTAATATCTTACTTAGAAATTGCATTCCCACAATTTCAACCATTACTTCTTCTCTTATTCAGCAAGGATTTGGAGATTATTCCACTTTGTCCCTCTCTGCAGCTACTTACATATATATATATTTGAAGACGTTCCTTTTTCAGACTTCTTTTTTCCAGAGAATACAGCCTCTCTTCCTTAAATCTTGCCCTTTGAATCATGTTTTACAGACCTCTTGAAACATTTTTCTTGCTCTTTTTTGTGTCTTTCAAATTAGCCCATACTTGTCACATGATTCAGAAACTGAATTGGGGTGGAATATTTCAGCCAAGGAGACCTAAAGGATTGCTTTCTGTGTTTGTTTTACCTTTTGAACTAATTTTTCTACATTCTAGTGAAATTTGGACATTTGATAACTAATGTCAACTCCATCATCCAAGTTTTGAATGAAAATATCAGGTAGCACCTGATGTAGGAGAGACCCTAATGCAATCTTTTCCAATCCCTTCTTCCAGCTTGATAGTGAACAATTAATATCTACTCTTGAGGACTATTTGTCAAAGCACTTTGTATCCACATAGTAACTTTAATACAGCAGTTATTAATTTATCTTTAGTCAATAATTTTACTTTAGTCAAAATATATGACATAAATTTTTTTCTGCTCCATCTATAATTTCTGTTTATAATACAGGGAGATTGTACTGATTTGACATGATTTGTCACTGAAAAAGTATGTTAGCTACTACTCATGTCTTTGTTATCTTGTGGGTATTTACACAAACAGAGACACTCTGCAGCCTAGTCAAAACAGAACAAATAAAAAATGTTCCAAGAAAAGCTGTGCTCTACCTGCTTCTTTTTCTCATAAATTATTATACAATTCAATATCCTGATTATACAATTCAATATCCTGATTCAGCCTAGCCTCCCACTGGGCTTACTTTTGGAAGCTCTCCTATTGGGATTTCTCTTATAGGGAATTCCTTGGAGTACTGACTGAGCAAACTGCTGCTTATTACTGTATTTGAAGAAAAACACATGCAGTCATTCAAATTTTTACCATTAACTTTCTGAATAAAACCGCAGTCTTTTAAAGTCTTAGGTTTGCAAGTGTTAGCTGACTTCCAAAAAGGATTTTTATTAAACTACTTATGGGTAAGCCCTCCTATGCATGCAGATGCAGACTTTCAATGGAATGCACATACGACCTTAATCCAACTTCAGTACTTGTCCAAAGAGTAGTAATAAAACAGGAAAGATTTCTTACTGTGTAAAACCAAAACTTAACGATGGGAGCATTGTAGAACTCATAAATCTTTCTTCCAACAGGGATCAGTCTGTGCCTACTCTGAACTTCTTCTTCCTCTTTCTTTCTTGAGGACCCTCCATTCCCTCGTCCCAGCATCGCCTACAAGAAAGGACATTTTTGTGTTTCTTTCTTTGTGAAAGACAAATTAAGACTTTTTTTTTAAATTTCAAAAGGAAACTATTCAAAATTCTCTGAGTTCTTGTTCCTTAGACAAAACCAGGTGACCATAGCTAGGTGTAAAATGCTTAGTTCTCAGATTATCTTTTTTTTTCCGAGAAGGTGTTGTTTAATACTTCTAAAATGAGAAAACAAAGCTTTGGCAGAAACTGTCAGCACCAGTGTAAAAGCTTTGGTGAACAAAATTGAGATGTAGATTGAAATTTCTCCTTTTTTCTGTATGGGCAGCAAAATCATTACCTAACAACAGGTTTTTGTGGCATATTTCTATACAATAAGCAGAAGCACACAGAAAACAAGTAAGTTTTAATTTTAAACAAGGAGAAGTTCATAAGACTGAAACTGAGAAAGAACAACAGGGGGAAAGATGAGTTGGCAGTTGCTGGGTTGGAAGCAATGAAGCCAGTCACAGGTTATGATCCCACAATGAACTTCACACGGATGTAGAGAACTGACCAGTAGAGTTCACTGCAGCATTAAGGCTTTAGATTGAAAGATCATTCTGACTGAAACCACTTCATGATTGTAACTTTTATAATGAAGTTCCAGATTGCTCATGCACTGCCTCTGTTATGACTGATCTTGCTGTCACCATTGCAATTCAGACCCACAGAAGAGCTCCGGAAGAGTTACAGAGCTCCAGCACATGCTTAAGAAGTTCTCAGTTGTAAGTGAGGACTTTTGCCTAGTAGGAAAAAGACAATAGAATCATAGAATCATAGAATGGTTTGGGTTGGAAGGGGCTTTAAAGATCATCTAGTTCCAACCCCCCTGCCATGGGCAGGGACACCTTCCACTAGACCAGGTTGCTCAAAGCCACATCCAGCCTGGCCTTGAAGACATCCAGGGATGGGGCATCCACAGCTTCTCTGGGCAACCTGTTCCAGTGCCTCACCACCCTCTCTGTGAAGAATTTCTTCCTGATATCTAATCTAAACCTCCCTGATTTCAATTTGTACCCATTACCCCTTGTAACATTTTGTTTACTCTTAACTTCTTGGTCAACTGCAGAGAGGTGGATGGGGTGATTAAACTATATACTCACTGAAATTAATACTTAAAAGAAAGTGTTTCTTTGTATTTAGAGTACAGTGTGATCTATTAAACATTCTTCCTGAAATAAGTCTTTTGTGAATAGTAGGCTGAGTGGATTTTAGGTCACTGTTCCCTCAGCAAGTTCTTACTATTTAGTTTCTGGCAGTAATTTTAGAGTGTGGCACTCCTGCATGTTAAAGCAATTGCAAGAACTGAGATACAACTATCCTATTTAAGTATGCAGGGATTGCACAATCTTGCTTTTATTTAAATGTTTCTATAATGTTTTTCTACAAGTAGATCAAAGCATTGCACTTTCATACTTTTATGCTCTGTGATTCAACAGGATGTTCAGCACATACTTAACAGCTTCAGATAAGCTTTTTGATATGGTTCTAGTACCTTGAAGGAAAAGGAGGTGCATTTATCACATACTTAAAATAAAAATCATAATCTTTTCTTTTCTTCCTTTTTCTAGGCCTCATGTGGAGCTATATAGGTCTTTTGACCTTCAAAATTGTAATTTGTAATGATAAACTGATGGCCACATTTTTTTTTCTTTTAGTTAGTGTAAATATTTGTAACATTAGGACCGTGTATGGTCCAAGCTGGTCCTGCCCAATACTTCTCTTTCATTTCATTTATGCATTTAGTTTTTTCTCTCATATGACTACTTTCCATGTGGTTCCTTATATTCTTGAATTTGCTATGCAGAGATGTTGCCCTGAACATTTAAAATAAAATACAACAAAGATTTAGGACACAAGTATACTGCACTGAAACTAACCTGCTGAGATCCTCTTAAACCTGGAGCCTGCTTTGATGAAGTTACCTACTTCCTTTACCTTGCTGTGCCTGCAGATTTTTAAGTTCATTGCCATAAATGCAGCTAGAACAATACATATAAAAAAAATCAAATACACCTCCTGGTGATTCTCACAGAGCACATATGAAACCCCATAAAAGTCTATCAAGATTTTCATAAAAAATTAAATAGATGAGCTGGCTGTTAAGCAGAGGAGAAGGATTCTTACTACATAAGCAGTTAGTCTGCAAGAACAATAGACTTACTGAATATAACTATAGTAGCAGAGATTACACAACCTTTATACATACCAAACACATACCAAAACCCCAGGTATCCTTACCTGAAGGCTACAAACCAAAGTGATTCCTTGAGCTCTATCAGGAGTTGTTTATTTGGGAAAAAATATGATCTCAATGCTTTGGGAAAATAATAGCCCAAAAAGGTACTCATTTCTTTGCTTCTCTCTGCCTCCTGATGCTGTTTTAGGGAAAGCTGGCATCTGGTGTTGGTTTTCCTTAGCTTTTCCCAAGGCTGCTGTCCTCTGGTGCTCAAGAATTTTACAGCAGCTTTAACAATTGAGCAATGCTGTGCTTTAGTGAAAGGGATTATTTTAGAGTTTAAATCCTTCACAATGTTATGAATTTACTAATTCTGAGAAACCCTTAGCTCTCACTAGAGTCAGTGAGTTGTGGATATTTTTAGGATAATGCTCTTTCAGTACCTGGATTTATGTTTTAGTTATGGATGCTGATTTCCTGTTTGCTATTGCTTTCCTGTTGATAATGATGTTGTAATTTGATCTTGTCATAATTATTTTTGAATTAATTGTATCATGTAATACTAACCTCCCCCATGCTACAGGTGGGTAATTGCTCTGAGATGGCTGGGGATTAGATTTGACCTGTTGTGTCCCACTGTTAATTATATCACAGTATTAACAAATTGATAAGATTCCACATGAGAAACGTACAGAAATAACCTGACTGTATTAACAGTCAGCTATTAACAGAACAGCTGCAATGCCAATGTGAACAAATGTGTTTTCACTTGCAAGGGAAAGCAATAGTGTGAGAATAACTCGACACTGCTCTGTGTGGGTGGCATCTCTTTCTCTAATACACAATTTTGTCCATGATTTGCCATGAGTAAGGGAAACCGGACAGCAGATCAACTACATTGTAAAGTACAGCAGAACTGCATAATTTTAGCCTGAGGGGATTGACGTGCACATAGTTTTTACATTGAGATTTCCCTAATCAGGATTCTGTGTTGTTTCCCCCCCGCTCCTCCCCGATTTTGTTTTATGCAATTGAGGACCATTCAACTGTTCACTGATAGGGAACTAGAACAGTTTTGGGATTTGCATTTTTACATTAATATATGTTTATGATCTATAATATATTTATCTGTTTTATATTTAAATAACAGGAATTTCAGTCCTGCTAGAATGATCATAGGCTCTTCAAATTTTATCTTTAGTGAAATCTACATGCTACATATAGACTTAACCTGTACTCACAGAGAACTGCTGTGGAAACAGTAGATAGCTGGGTGGGTATACTATACCTCTCTCTACACACCCCATTGCACCCTATGAGGTACGGGAATACCTCTTCCATGGTATTTATTCTAGGGTTACCATTCTCTGCCTTGAAATACTGGCAGGAAAGAAGATTTAATGCCTTTGAGTTTCAGGTGTATAAAATTGGATTTTGCATGTCTTCAGTTGTTCTTTAAGGTGAATACAGAGAACAAGGGCTAAAGTACAAGGAGTTCGGTCATCCTGGCTGCTGAACAAGTGAAGGACATAGAAAATCCACCAGAGAAATGGAGGGCAATCCCTCTTTATCAAGAGAGCCAGCACTTCTGCCTCATGGCAACTGGTAGTATCTCCCACTGCTGTTTTCCAGATGAGCTGAAGGGGTGCCTTGTTGCTGGCATGCGAGATGCTGTGAGCGCCATCCTCAAGCAGGGCGGGTGAATGGGTCAGGGGCACAAGGACACTAGTCTTCAACCTTTCTTTATCCCAAGAACTCTATTTTTAGTGACCAACAATATTTGGTTAGTTCTTGCCATGGAGAAAAGGCTAAGCATAGGTACTACAGCTTAGATGATGTGAGCTCAGAGACCAACAGAAACTAGCTTTGCAGCTGAAGAAAGTTCTAACTCAGACTCTTTGTGATACCCATGGAAGTTCAAACTGATATGGAAAATTAGGATAAAATGAACAAAAAACAACTGAAAAATCTTCTAAAGGACTTAGATGAGTTATTCTGTATTCTGAAATAAAACCATTTACTGGGGAACTCATACACAAACAATGAACAAGGGATAAGAATGTTCCTAGTTATGGTTTCCAGAATTAGCATTACTTTGGGAGTGGGGTACACTGCTGGACTTTCTGACTGACTGAAAAATCAGCAACTAATTCATGCCCTGGTCAGGACATTGCGCAAATACAAAGTGTCCCTGGCCTTTAGATTTTCATGCCCTTCTACTCCCCTATGTTTAATATTCAGGACTAAGAACTGGCAGCTCCACACACAAACTGTGGTATATTCCACGGTGCTGAGGGAGTGGTGATGAGAGCAGTATTCATGTAGGTTTTTGTGAGTAGCTTCTATAAAGAAAATCTGTTCCCAGCATTTAGGTGTTAAAGAAATATGTGCCTAGCATATTCGTTATAAAGTTAAAAGCAGGTGTGTGTAACAAGTAGTTTACAGTGAATAAATATTACATCTTTATGGTATATCCAAATGTTCAGTTAACCATCAGATTCTTTAAGAGGCATATAAAACAAATACATACTCGCATGCAGATGCACCCATGTGGAGACTTACTTCACTGTGGCTGTAGTCTGTGTAATCACATTATTCTGTGCAAGTAAGATATAAAATGGCACAAAAATCACTGTGGCCCTGCACCTCATCCACTCTGCCCAAGTGCAGTCCAGAAGAAGAAACTGACTCTTTTAGCCTACCGCTAGTCACCTGGGCTTAGCAGTGCAGGACACATAAGACTTCATTAAAAAACAGTGAAGAGGCCTTTACTAGATGTGATCTCTTTATATTAGCAGTACTTTTACAAAAATGCATAGGGGTGTAATATTTTATGAATACAGATATTTAAGAAGTATTCATTGGGAATAATTAGAAATAGAGTTAGGCAGATTGTTTGGATGACACCTTATTTGTCAGAAATGGACTTCTGAGGTGATCAAAATCATGTTTAGTTCATCAATTTGTTTTGTTTAAGCTTTAAGCTATACAAAGCTCAGAAACCCAAACCATGGAAAAAATTTGAAAATATTTTAAACAATCATATGCAGATTAAGTAAATGAGTAAAAGAAAACTGTAGTACTCACAAAAAAATATTTGTTTGTCCTGAAATATGCAGGTCATTCTGAATACAATAGTCCAAGCTATGGCTGGGGGTAGTGCCTAATCTATTGAGCCAGAGTTCAGCAGTTTATTAAACATTTGTGATAACACATCACAATCAATTACTAATCTTAATGAATTATGAATAAGGTATCCTTAATGTAAATGTAGCTAAAGGGAAGCTTCACAAAGGCACTTCTCTAACAGTCTTGCAGGCAACCTTTCATCAGTGGAGAGGAGACTCAACCTAACTTACACCAGACCATTAGACTAAAGTTGGAACAACGCAAAAATTCAATCTAAAATATTCTCTTATATTTAAAACACGTCAGGTAGGAACACTCCCACTGACATGGTGGCTGGACGTGACTAAATATAACTGGCTACAGCATCCAAACCACAGAAATCTATGCAAAGGTCTCCTTGCGAGCAAATCATCTCTCCTCACCACTGAATGTTATCTGAGTGAAGAAGCTGTGTTTTATAATATAGATTATATGCAGAAATGTTAAGTCATCAGCAGTGTACCAAACATGTTGTTTCTAAACTTGCTGGACTCCACAGAAGTGGTTCTTATAGAAAAAGCTGTAAGGGTGTTAAACTTCACTAGAATTATGCATCAAATTTGAGGAGTTCAAGGCAGAGTCAGTGACAGGAAAGAGCAATAGGACTGGCAGCATAGTGAAGGGAGAAAGGAGAAGTGAGAAAGGAGAAGGGAGAAGGGAGAAGAGAACATCTTGTTCTGGAAAAACAGTTTCAGCACTTCCTTTTAGCACGAGTCAGAAGGTAAAAAGGAAACAGTATTGTAGAAAAGAAACCAGGAACTGGGATAACTGCAGAGAGATGGAAATTATTTCTTCCCAAATTTCTCCCCATTGCCAAAAAAGCAGATTGCAAAGTGCTTATTTGATTTGAATAGGCACTTCTTAAGTGGGAGTGCCAGGGAGCGTAAATCATAATTAATAGCTAATAAGTGGAGAATGCCCCATGGCTGCTATTCTGGCTTCTGGTCCTTCCCAATGGCCAGGTTCTTGCCTGCAAATGGATCCTGTAGGTGGGTCTTGTGGGCTGCTCCTTCGGCTTGCCTGCATATTGGGTCCTGTAGGCAGGTCCTTCTGCCTGCCTGCAGACGGGGTCCTGTGAGCAGCTCCTGCTGTTTGCCTGTGGGAAACAGTCTGGTTTTTTGGGTTTTTTTGGCTGGTTGGTTTTTTTTTGTTTGTTTTGTTTTGTTTTGGGTTGAGTTGGGTTTTTTTTTGTTTGTTTGTGGGTTTTTTGGTTTTTTTTTTTGATTAACCAGGAAAATCTCTTTTACTTCTATGCCTCTATCCTGACCTTGACCAGTTAGGGATGAGTTTTAAGGCTTTCAAAGGCACTACAATCAAACCCCAAAAAAAGCAAAACAAACGAAGCTAAGGCAGGTCCAATAGCTTGTATCATAATAAAAAAGTGTCAAACAAGTTTGAGAACAAGGGTTGAGAGTAGGTAACGTATCGTTTTCAGAGCTTTAACTATTTGATTTTCTTTGTGGTGCAGATTATTTGTCTAAACCTACGTTACTAATATAGACAAGTCCTCCCTTACACAATTCTGCTGCGCTGCAGAAGCTCTTAGTAAGGACTGAGCTGACTAGCTGCTTGCTAATGACTACACTGAACTGGAAAGTGCATGTGTGTATGCATAAGAGGCAATGACCACAAAATCATAAAGAATTCTGAAAAATGTTTTCATAATTTTTCTTGTCTGTTTGCACACTTACTTGCCCTCTAATAAAGTTAACCAAAAGAAAAAAAAAAAAAAAAACCAAAACCAAAAAACCCCAAAACACATGATCTCTAACTTTATGATTCTTTGGGCATTTCCATCCAAAGGAACACTTAGCAAGATACTTTGGTACCAGAGAGGCCCACTCATCTATCATGGCTGAGTGCTTTCAATTCTGAAAGCGCATGAATTTATTTCAGGCAGGGTGGCATCAACTGAGTCAAAATATGAGGATACTGCATCACAACAGGATGCTTCAGCATTATGATGCACTGCTGCAACAGTGAGAGTGATTTAGGGCTCTGGAAGGTAGAGGGGGGTCAAGAGGGCTAGCTGATATTCAAGAGACACTTCCTTCAAGCTCAAGAGCGGAGCATCCATATGAGTGTGCAATCAAGCAGAGAAGGCAGGCGACCTGCATGGATGAGCTTCGGGAAAACTTCAAGTGGAAGAAGGAAGCTTACAGAATGTGGCAAAAGGGAATGGCCACTTGGAAAGTATATGGGAACGTTGTCAGTGTGTGCAGGGATGCAATGAGCCAGGCTAAGGCCCACTTAGAATTAAATCTGGCAAGGGACATTAAGGACAACAAGAAAGGCTTCTACAAGTACATCAGCAGCAAAAGAAAAACTAGTGAAAATGTAGGCCTCATGCTGAATAAGGAGGGTGCCCTGGTGACAGAGGATACAGAGAAAGGGAGATACTGAATGACTTCTCTTCTTCAGTCTTTACTGCCAAGGCTGGCCCTCAGGTTTCCCCAGTGCTGAAGGTAAGAGACATAGTGTGGAGTAAGGATGACTCTCCCTTGGTTGAGGAGGAGTAGGTTAGAGATCAGCTAGGCAACCATGACAGACACAAATCCGTGGACCCTGATGGGATGCACTTGAGTGCTGATAGAGCTGGCAGATGTTATTGCTGAGTCACTCTCCACCATCTTTGAAAGATCCTGGAGAACTAGAGAGGTGCCTAAGGACTGGAGAAAAGCCAATGTCACTCCAGTCTTCAAAAAGGTCGAGAAGGAGGACCCAGGAAACTACAGGCCAGTCAGTCTCACCTCCATCCCATCAAAAGTGATGGAACAGGTCATTCTGGATGTCATCTCCAAGTATCTGGAGGAAAAGAAGGTTATCAGGAGAAGTCAACATTGTTTCACCAAGGGGAAATCATGCTTGACCGACCTGGTAGCCTTCTACAATGGCGTGACTAGCTGGGTGGATGAGGGAACAGCAGTGGATGTTGTCGACCTTGACTTCAGCAAGGCTTTTGACACTGTGTCCCACAACATCCTCACAGGTAAGCTTAGGAAGTGTAGGTTGGATGAGTTAACAGCAAGGTGGATTGAGAACTGGCTGAATGGCAGAGCTCAGAAGGCTGTGATCGGCAGCACAGAGTCTATCAGGAAGCCTGTGGCTAGAAGGTTCCGCAGGGGTCGGTACTGCGTCCAGTCCTGTTTAACATCTTCATCAATGACTTGGACGAAGGGACAGAGTGTACCCTCAGCAAGTTTGCTGATGATACCAAACTGGGAGGAGTGGCTGATACACCAGAAGGCTGTGCTGCCATTCAGCAAGACCTGGACAGGCTGGAGTGCTGGGCAGACAGGAACCTAATGAAGTTCCACAAGGACAAGCGTAGGCTCCTGCAGCTGTGGAGGAATAACTCCATGTATCAATACAGGCTGGGGGTTGACCTGCCGGAAAGCAGCTCTGCAGAGAAGGACCTGGGAGTGCTGGTGGACAGGAAGTTAGCCCTGAGCCAGCAATGTACACTCTTGGTCACGAAGGCCAATGGTATCCTCATGTGCATTAAGAAGAGTGTGGCCAGCAGGTCAAGGGAGGTCATCCTCCCTCTCTGCTGTGCCCTGGTAAGGCCACATCTGGAGTACTGTGTCCAGTTCTGGG
>NW_010263759.1:24116-25572 GCF_000690775.1 Eurypyga helias
GGTTGGACTAGATGATCTCCAGAGGTCCCTTCCAACCCTGACCATTCTGTGATTCTGTGAGACACAATTATACCAATTTGTCTGGTTTGAGTTCCAACAAGGAGAGGGGAGTGGTAAGAGTGGTATCCTATCATCTGCTAAATTTAGCCATCAGGCAGACTGCAATGGCCACAGAAGGGGGAATAATAAATTTACAGCACTGAAGCTGGTGGTTTATTGTTGGCACTTACAGTGAGTTCCATGTCCTCCTCCTCTTTTTCTTTTACTGGCTTCTCTGCTTCCTCTGGCTCCTTCTCTTGAAGATGGATCTCGTTGGCCTGGGACATGTAAGGCATATCATCTTTGTTCTTGAACTCCAAGCTGAGGATTGAAGGAGGAAGTAGAATTCCTAGAATTACCTAAAGCAATAACAATGATAACAATAATCATCACAGTAAATAGATTACAATCATGATGGTACTTAGTATCAATTGGAACAACTCCCTTGGGAGATTTAGGAAAAGAAAGATATGTGTGCATGTGGTTTTCTATGACAATAGAGTATTTTTCACTTGGGGTAATGTTTTCAGAGCTCTGTAGTGAAACAAAGCACACCACCTCTATTAGCTTTACTGCGAGTGCTATGGCTAATTGCTTCTCTTGACAATTTAACCTACTTGGTCATCAGATGTGTATTGTTACACACCAGAATATATTTACAAAGTCTTACATCAGGTCATTGACAGGTGGGACCATTGCAGTATTCAGACCTTGGACCTGTAAATTTCTGCATTTTGTATAATAGACAAAGTCAGTGTAAATGACACACAAACAATATTAATCTCCACAGAGGGGGTTAATAGGTCTCAAGCTTTCTGTGTATGTACTTAATGAACACAGCTAGTCAAAGTGTAAGCATGTGTAGATCTCAGGAGATAAGGCAAACTCATCAATAGCAAGTGCTGATATGTTTAGTTATGTGGTCTTGTTAGATTTTGCTTCGGTAAGTAACCTGGCAACCATGCTCATGTTAGTACCAGATCTTTCTTTCTGTCTTCCCTCTCTTATGATGTGGGAGTGCAGAAATCATTAAAATTACCTTGTGTGGATATACACAATGAATGATGCTTGGGATTAAATGATTAGTATGAGATATTATAATAATAAAAAAAGAAGTGGTCTGTCTGTATTCACAAGCACAATAGCTTTTGGTTTAATCTCAAGTAAAATTATTTTCCTATAAATCTCTCCCTAAATGACAGTGAAACGAGATAATTTATTGGCAGGCCAGGAAGGGTGACTGCTTGTGATCATCATACTGACAGACAGCACCTGTCTGTAACACATAGAATCATAGAATTGTTTGGGTTGGATGGGACCTTAAAGCTCACCTAGTCCCACCCCCTGCCATGGGCAGGGACACCTTGCACTAGACCAGGTTGCTCCAAGCCTCATCCAGCCTGGCCTTGGACACTTG
>NW_010263759.1:25750-57393 GCF_000690775.1 Eurypyga helias
CCCCCCAGCTTCGTACATCCCCTTCAGGTACTGGAAGGCTGCAATAAGGTTTCCCTGGAGCCTCCTCTTCTCCAGGCTGAACAAGCCCAATTCTCTCAGCCTTTCATCATAGGAGAGGTGCTCCAGCCCTCTGATCATCTTTGTGGCCCTCCTCTGGATTCGTTCCAGCCAGGCGATATCCTTCTGATGTTGTGGGTTCCACAGCTGGACGCAGTACTCCAGGTGGGGTCTCACCAGAGCAGAGTACAGGGGCAGAATCACCTCCCTCGACCTGCTGGCCACACTTCTCCTGATGCAGCCCAGAGTATGGCCAGCTTTCTGGGCTGCCAGCGCACACTGCCGGCTCATGTTCAGCTTTTATTCTACCAGTACCCCTAGTCCTTCTCCTCAGGGCTGCTTTCTATCCATTCTCTGTCCAGCCTGTACTTGTGCTTTGGAATGCCTCGACGCAGGTGCAGGACCTTGCACTTGGCCTTGTTGAAGTCCATAAGGTTGGCAGTGGCCCAGCTCTCCAGCCTGTCCAGGTCCCTCTGGATGGCATCCCTTCCCTCCAGGGTGTCCTCCACACCACACAGCTGTTGTTGAAATCATCCAAAGTATAGCAAGTAGGATCAGTTACCACAGAGGAATGCTGTGCCAGCCTTGGAAGAGCTGAGCACCAGGCTGTTCACACTGCTCCTGCGCTCAGATTGTTACAAAAGGATGTGTCCAGGGAGAGGGGATTACAGGCAGACCTGGCTTCCCAGAAAGGCTATTTTTGTGAACATGTAGGATTAACAATTGCCTCTTCCCCTCTCACTGGTGCTATACATTCCAGACGAGACTCTCAAGAATTACATTCAGCCTTCTTGCCATTTGCCAGCTTCAGCATGAGAACATGGGAAATAATCCATCACTCATGCTTGCAAATTTATTTGTTTGCCATGCTGCCTCTTGCTCATGTAGCTTGAAGCCTGCTTTAGCTATAAATGGACACTTCTAATGAGGCTAAAACACAGACTAGAAACTTAGTAAAGGATCCTTGTGAAAACCTGATGTTACAAGAAGATGAAAGGGAACAGTCTGTTAACTTCAGCTATTCATTATGAAAGGAAGGTCTATTTTATAGCTTAAAAGATGCATGCCAACAAGAAGAAAGCATACAGTGAGAAATGAGTTACTGCAATGATCCTCATTTACCCAGGTTGAATATCTGCAAAGCCAAGGAGGAAACAAGGCAGCAGTCCCTCTGAAGTGTAATGGGCCTGTGACTCGAGTCAGAAAAATAGATAGTAAAAATGTCTCCAAATGTGAGATTGCTTTCTGACTGTTAGCAGAATAATATTTATGCACAGCTCTTTCAGGATGATGATGAGAATGTTATCAGCCACTTATTCTCATTCATCACTGTAGCTGAATTAGACCTAGTATGATAATGATGCATGTACTCATAAACATTCTTACCACTACTGAACATCTTTTCACACAACAAAACAGCTGAGCAATTACCCCTTTTCACACACACAATCAATGCAGAAGAGAGAACCCCTTCACTGAAAATATTTCCCAGTCATCTGGGAAGCAGAGGTAATTCTTGGTTAGGTACTGACTGGTAGTGAATGTGAAAGATGCCAGCCCATGGACACCTCCCTCCACGGAATCACCTCCCAGAATTTACCTTGCAGTGTTAGCAGTATCACTAAATGTGGAAGTAAAGCTTAAACAGTTTTGAATATTGAATTATCCTCTAGATCCTCTAAGATAGTCCCTTCAGGCCAGTCACCAGGAAGATTGGCAGGGGATTGCAAGAAAATTTCAACTTCCTGCTTTGGCATCTTCTGGGGGAGGTTGTCGCATCACCACCGAATTATGCAACACTAGTGGATAATTCACTTAGACATCCTTCTTCATTCTTTACCTTTAAAAACCTTGGCTAACTTCTCAAGTATCCAGGCAGGGTAACATACTAACCTCCTGGCTCAATTCTATTCTGATAACTGATAACTCACTCTGATGCTGGAGGGGGCTTTGAGAAAGATGATGAAAAAAACTAAGTAATGTGCTTTGCCTGCTGAAAAACTGAACACAGGAAGAATACACTTAGTGTCACTACAAATAAGCACCTGAAATATAGTTGAGTTAGTTATTACTGATTTGTTGTGAGCCCCATTACCATGTATTAAAACTCTGACTTAATTTTATTTTAAAACAGTGCTGACCTTTAGGCCAGAGTTTTTGCGCATCCGGAGACGACCCATCCACATGTCTGTGAGTAGCATTTGGCTGCAAGTGTGAGCAATGAAGTCCCTGTGCTTGGCTGCCACTGCGAGCTGTAAGCATGTGGCATTGCTCCAGTTCTTCAGCTCGTAGGTCAGCAGTTTCATTGCCAGTTGCTCGTCCTGCTTGTACGACTGGTCCAACAGCTCCACAGCCAACTGGCCAAAGTCCCTGCAACAGAAGGACATTTGCTCATTTCCATTAGCCCAAGCAGTCTGCTGTAGAAAGCACCCCTCTGCAACTGACAGCCTCTGCAAGAGGGACATCACCTTCCATCATGCAAATCGTCATGTTGACTGTACACATGGAAACTCACATTTTCAAATGTGACTGGCTAATGGTAGGCATATAAATAAGTGCCCTGACTTAGCAGTGATGAGCACCCACACCTACCAGCTGTCTGCTCCCACCTGCCTGCCCACCTCCCTGACATTTTCTAGTTGAAATCTTCTGGTTATCTGCAGCTTAGAGGATTGCTTCCGTGCTGTTTGCTCATGTCTTCACAGACAAGTCTCCTGGAAGAAGGGATGTCCAGTACGCTTTTTAAAATTTTAACATCAGGAAAGATTATTATGAAATCTAGTATCTTGGCTTGCTCACCTAAGCATGAACTCTTGGCTAATTAACATTTCTGCCTGAATATTATGTTCATAAGAATTTTGACAATTGTTCTGCTTGGAATGAACAGACTGTCTTAAAAAAACACAGAGAAAGGTTGCAGTCTCACTCTTGAGGCCGCAGGGAGAACACATAAACAATCTAGATATTTCATTGCTTTCTTGACACATACTCATTTCAGAAGTTATACTGCTAGCAACCCTGCTTCTCTGGCAGACAGATTGTTTAAATGCCATTTAGACTTTGTCTAAAGGGACTGCATTTTCTCTACAAGTTAGAAATGAAAGCATGGTACAGATAAGCAAATTTCAGGCAGGTTCACCAGCCTCTCTGCCTTCTTTATTTTTTTTTTTAAGGCAGGAAAGTGTACATGAAAGAAAATTCACCTGGAATTATGGTTCAGCTCTTGGGATATGTCATCCACCATATCATTTTCTGATGCTTCATGGGCCATGGCTTTGCAGAGCTTACAGGCCACCAGTGCTTTAGCCATAGCCTCTTCCCCATGCTGCCAGAAGAACAGAGCCATCTTCTGACGCTTCATCAGAACAGCCCACACCATCAGCTCATGGAATGGGAAGGGGAAATGATTGATCTCAGGGTCATCCAAATCAATATCAACTTCTTCTTCTCTTTTTTTTGTTGTTTTTCTCCCTTGCCGCAAAGGGACATCATCCTGTGAAAGTTGTAGAGAATTCTTTTTTGCCAGTGAAGGAACTGAATCAATTTACACAATGCATTGGAGTCAGTACCTAAGACATCAAAAACATTCCCTGCAGGCCAGCCCCTTCAGAATATTTGGACAAAATATTTAACACAGGAAAACAATGTTAAAAGTATTGGTCTGTAATAAAGTAATAAAAAGTATTGCACTGTAATTAAGAAATCAGTAACCTTATACCTAAAGATATGGAAAAAGAGCTTTGGACTATCACACTGAACTATTCCTTCTCCCTAAGAACACATAGCACAATCACACCATATCAAGAACCATTTTGGAAAAGTCACTTCTAAAATAAAGCTAAGGGCTCACTCCAAATATGACATCTGTTGTACTTCATCCATCTTGTTCCATCTCCAGAAAGTACACATCCAGGAAATGTTCTGGTCTGCTGAGGACTTCTTGCCTGTTTATTCTTGTGTTTCTCCTTTTATTTTCACACAAGAGTAGTAATATCCTTTCTTCCCTCCCATTCTGCTTTGTATGCCATGTTTATCCCTCCTTTCTACAGCTTTTCATTGTTTCTATCACCTTTAGTTTCTTTCCCATTTTAGCCTACTGTTTTTATCAGATAAGCTGACCTATTCTGTGCTGTGTCTGTGGACAGCAAAATGAAAGTTGTTGTATAAAAGAAACAAACAAGAAAACACTACTATCTCCTTGAAGCATGGGACTAGCCAAAAGTGTCAACAAAAGCAATACAAATTTTGCCCATGTAAAGATTTCTGCATCATTCTCTGCAACTGCTTCATTTCTCTGAATACGTTTTAAAGTTATATAGTTATCTGACTGAAATTCTGCTTGGTCTGACAGACTGAAACATTTTGCTTAATCTTCATGAAAATCAAAATGATGCACAGAGGAGGCAGAGTCTTATTTTCTCTTGTCTATCCACTAGATTTTTATTAAGAAATGTTTCTTAACCTGGGCCTTGCATAGACAAATTATCTGGACAAAAATACAATTTGTGAGGCACATTTCTCATGCAAAACTTGAAAACAGCTATTGATGCCTTAATTACAGTGAATTTAAATATTATCTTAATATAGCATGTATTTATCAAAGAAGGAAAAGACCTTAAGATTTATCACAGGTTGCCTACCTCCATTCCCAACAGTTTCAGGGCTTTTGGCTGTATATAAAAAAAATAGAGAAATGTTATTTCACCCAGAAGGGTGATGAAAATTACAACTATTTGTGTATATATCCATGTGTGTGTAACATGTCATGTATAGCATATAATAGACACTAGATAATATATATGCAATAGAATGAATTGTAATATAGTATACATATATGCATCAATCAAATAATTACATATATATACTTAATTCAACCTTGAGTTTGACCCTGTTTCACCAAAACACATAACAAAAGACATATATTTGTATTTAGGTACAAATTACAGCTGTTTTGGGGTTGTGATAGTGAAAAAGAGATAGTAATTGTTGCTAAGGCATGAATGGATTTCTCTGGAGTACATCAGTATTATGGCCATTTCCCTGGCACACTTTTAGTGACTGCTGTGCAGCTGCTCTGTATGTTGGTTCAGTATCTGTGAAATTGCTACTCAAATGCTTTTCTTGATGAAGTGACTACAGGAAGGAAGTCTTCCCCATCAGCCGCAACTACAACCTTTCCCCTTTAAAGTGAAGAATGAAAGTGCAGGGAAACAAACAAACCCATTTCAGGTGTTTGGCTGTAACCGTTTCACAGAGCTGGTGCTCTTTATAGATACTTGGAACAATTTTCAGTGGTGTGCATTGCTAGAATCTGAAGTGAGATAGGAAATGAAAATGTGAGGTAAAAATAGGCAAAGAAAGGATACAGATCTTACTGGCAGCAGATTTTTCTTCAGTCTGGATTGGGTTGGTGGCATCGTGGATGCCAATATATATCTTTTATGTTTTTGAAAGGTAGTAAACTTACTTTGGATTCACAGTATTTTAACCTACCAAACATGAAAACCACAAAAGTACTGAATGGTGTTTTTGCCATGAGCGCACTGTCTCTGCTGGGGCCACATCCAGCCAATAAAACCAATTCTGAGTGTGTTTCTTTGTCCTGTTACCTGCAGGCCACCATGAAAAAGATAAGTCATGAGATAGGAAATGGATCTATCAACACAGAAGTCTTTTCAAGTCTAACTCAGGTGCCACGTGATATTACTGGTACAGGTCAAAAGACTTGTGTTTCAAAAGCTGTGGATACTTGTAATCACAGATGTTAGAGCCAAAAGAGACTCCTTTATGCCCTGGTCTCCAACAGGGCATCAGAATCAAGTAATTTTTTAATTAAATTAATAACAGGTAGCTTGTATCAGTGGCTGGCTTGCGCTGTGTTTTAGTGGAATAGCTGCTATGTGCATAATGGAAATGAACCTGTAGACTGAGTAGCGTGTGCATGTGGATCCCTCCAGCCTGGAACCATCAAAGAAGCCATGGTAATCCCTGCTCATGGGTGCAGTCATGTAGATGGCAAATAACTTGTTCCTTACCCTCTTAGGCCCAAATAAATTGTGGTACAGTGTTCTGAACCACTTTCGGGTGTAATTGCAGCGATATGCTCCTCCCATCAGGTACTCTATCACCAAACCAATATCAATCAGACTTATCCGATAATCAGGAGGTAGGTTCCCCTGCAATAAAAATACAAAGGATGGTGGGGGAGGAAGAAGTGCTTATTACTGGCATTGTTAAGTATACTTTATAATGATGTTAGAATAAAACAAATTAAATAGTCAAAAACAGGAATGTTTTATTATCCTGGCTAATTAATTCACCTTAAAATAGATCCAACCAAAACCTGGGTATTCTTGCTTGGAAAGAAAACATAAGTTAAATAAGAAGGTGAAGAACTTGTTGGAAGTAATAGAAGACAATGTCAGTACACAGTACTCATTCTTCAGCTGGGGAAACAAGGAACATTACTGCCAAACAAAAAGCATGAGGATGAGCACATTTGAAAGGTCAGGCACAGTTGCTGGACTCTAGTCCTGCAAGATAGCACCTTTCTGCACCATCTGTCCCCCACAACCCTTATCCTGGCATCTCACACCTCTGCTGGCATGCTTTCGGACTGCCTCATTCTGCACTGCCAAGGCACGATGAAGCGACATCATGCAATACTACTTTATCACATGGAACCAACTCCTGCACAGGATCTTCCTATCCTGCAGCGCTTCTTTCCCATGTTCCAGTGAAGGAAGGGAGGCAGGGCAAGAGCCATTATCTACTTCAGAAGACTTACACAGTCCGTGAGTTATTATTATTGCTAGAGGCCAGGAGAGTCTGTTAGCATTTTTAGTGGGGTTATGTTGCCTTTGCTTAAATTCCACACCCAATATAAGGAAAGCATCTGTATGTATGAAAGCAAGTATGAAAGTTATAATAAACAAAATATCTGGTTAATTCTTTGGGGTTTTGTTCAAGAAGAAAACTACAAGCCTAGCAGTTCTCCTTGATGGTCCCTCCTTGAACTCCCAACATAGTTTACTGAAAGCCCCTCTAAATTGAGTACTATTGCTACCCAATTTCCAAGAGTGCCAGGGAGTCTCTTAAGGAGTGAACTGAGCTTGTGGCAAGTGTCATTACCAGGGTCCTGGAAAAGACATGTACATGCTTGCTCTTCTGTTTATTTTTCTTTCTTGTCTTCTCTTACATGTAACATGTACAATATCTTCAGCATGTACCTTTTATTTTGAAGGGAAGAAGAATGATAAATATGCCCATGTCTTACTGCCATTGTTTTGTAAACTCCCTTGCACATATTTTCCTTCTCTTCACTGTCAAGCTTGAAAATGGCAACACTCCAAAACTTACGGCTTGCAAAGCAATGAAGAAAGATCTCAGTAATAGATTGTCTTTTATTGTATATGAATCTAAATCTACCTTTGATTTAACTGGCCATTTGTATTCTCCAGTAGCAGTAAGCCTGATGCAACATCTAGAAGGCCAGAACAATTTCAGGGTGGGCTGGTCTCACAGATGTGGTGGTCTTGGGTGTCTCTGGTGACAGAAGAACAAAACCCCAGTGTGGGCACATCCGGTCTTCTGTTCGCCCCTTGGGAACTCCACAAGGAAAACTCTGATCCCCTTAAAGGAGGAAAAGGCTAATAGATGGGGAATGATCCCAAATGAAAGTTTGCCTACTTCTCCAAACTACTACCTCTGAATTGTTCGGATGGCAGTTTACAGTTCAGTGAGCTGTTCCCTATCAGAAAAGAAGGCATGATTCAGCAAATTGTGAATAGGTCACCCAGATCTGGATACCTCATTAAGAACCCTGGAGACTTACAGAGGTAAATTATCCTTCTGTGAACTATGAGTTGTAGCCTTGGAAAATGAGAAAATTACTCTGGTAAAAAATTAACTTGTGTAGTTACACTGCAGAAGAACAAGGAAATTGTAATGGTTAGCTTCAAACATTTTCAGTGCACTGTAATAAAATAATCTAATTTTCTATAATGATATACAACACAGATTATAGTTAGCCACTATAATATGTAGCTTTTTTCATGTGGTCATCAAAAGAAAGTTAGAAATTTGCATGGAGCAATTTTGACTGCCATGTCTTGCTGGAAATCTTTGCATGCCTGCAGATATCTGCCTGGCTTCTCTGCAGATATGCATAATAGATTCAGAGCACAGAAACACTAATGGAAAGCAGATGGCAACTGGTTCTGCAAAAGCAATTAAATGGATGCAAAGATCCTCTTCTATTTCAGCCAGGAAAAGCAATGCTTATTTCCCTTCTCGCTCACCATGGTACAAGCAGTACGCTGAAAGGTTGAGGAAGGACAGGGGCAGACAGCGCTGTGGTGTACCGTGCCTAGCAATGTGCTGGTACAGAAGACCGAACAAATGTAGTGGAAAAGGTGACCTGGCAACTATCTTTCAGTAATGGCCCTCCCTTAGCATATCCTTTTGCACTCTTCCTACTCTTGGCTATTCTGATCGGTGGAAGAATCACTATAGTTTGCAGGAATGTGTATTAACTTTATTTAAACCAGTAATTTTTATTCTTTATTGTTTAAAAAAAATAACATAAATCTAAAAATTAAATCCTGCCAGCTATTTGTTTTTCCCAAAATGTTCTTCTCCCTCCAGCATGCTTAAGGCAATGACAGTTTTACAAAGACAAAGGTGAGTGTACCGGCAAAAGTGGGAGTTGTAGCTCCCAGACAGAGTTGTAGGTGTTCAACAGACTCCTGCTCTCTTAATGTAAGACAGTAAACCAGAATGGTTTGATATTATTAAGTAGCAAAAATAATTGAGCACTTAAGAAAGCACAACAGACATCAGGGTGCTGCACGTGTTAGAAAGCATGAGTTTCTTGATATAGTTCTCAAGAACTATAGATGATATAGATGGGTAAAATTTCATAAAGGGATTTAGAAGTTTCAAATAGAATCACTTTAATAAAAGATGCATCTAAACCTCCTAGAAAATATTGAAACACTTTACTAAAACACCTCACAAATCCACAGTAGAAATACACATTTTATAGATATATGCATCTGTATGGCTCCACGCTAACACACAATTGTTTTTCCGAGGTGGGCAGCCCCAGTAAAGCCAATTGGACTATCCTCATGAGAGGAGTTATGCATGTGCCATAGCATTTACCATATCAGTGGGTACCTTGAATGACCCTGGCAGCAAGTGAGTCTACTTGTATATGAAGCACAGTGGTGCAAGTGGGTCAGAACTCCTCCAAGAATAGCAGAAAATTAGATGGGCTAATTCTAGTACAGCCAAAGTTGACAGGAATAACATTGGAGAAGATTTGATTTGCTTGTATCATAGGTAGCCCTAATCAACTATGCTTTTAATGTTTGGACAAGGTCTTCCATGCTAATGCATTATTCTTTTCCTGAAGAATCTTCAGATTTAAACTGTAGCTAATCTATTGTGGTATTTTTTTACTTGAGGTGTATTTTTATATTCAGCGGGTACCGAATCTCTAATTTTGCATGTTGAAGAAAAAGTATTACTTTCAAAATTCTGTATATAGCTTGTTAGTTCTCTGGAAATGTAGACATACAGTGGCAGTTCAAAATAAAGAACTTCAAAAATTTATATCATTCCAGAGTGGGATTAAGATATGTTGATAATAGAAATTTCTTGGCTTAAAGAAAAGAATTAATCTGTTAATCTCTACTGATCTTCAGTATTTTGGAAAATGACCTGGAAAGGGCAACCTCCACTTATAGACAAGATATAAAGCACAGCCATTATTAATTTCTGCTTGGTATGGATACTTTGGTTTGTAACATCTAGGGAAGGAAGTCAACCCTTCAAATTCTGTACCCTTTACCTGAGCTATCAAAAAGACCATGCTGCAAATGATGCAGGCAGATTTGTCCCCATATGTAGTTAGGGAATTGAGAGAATCAAAAAGAGATGAGCACAGTTGTATCAAAAGTAGAGTCATTAAGAAGGACTTTGTCTTGTTACTATATGCAGAATTTATGCACGCTATGATTAGTGTAATTTAATACTCTGTTTCCAGGCTTTTGCAATATGCTGCCCAGGCTAAGAGCCTTCACAGTGATATTTGGAAGTCCAAAGAAGAACTAGGTTCTTGTCCTATGTGTTTGTGTGTTTAAGTGTGTACCTGCATGCGCACGTGTATATCTGTAAGGTGCCACAAACAGGATGTGGTAATATGACTTCAGTTGTTCACATTCTTTGATTCATTAAGCAGGCAGGATGGAATTTAAAAACTTGCCTAGTGATTTCTACAGCAATGTAATACAATAGTAGTAAATTAAATAATGCTTCTATGATTTGTAAGCATTCATTTTCTATTTAAGAATTCACAATAATGCAGATATAAATAACTTCTATAGTACGCACCCTTTCAAATAGTGCATGTTTTAAAATTGGGATATATGCATAAAAAGCACAGATTATGCATGTTCTTTAAGTGTTGTCTCAAGGTGACATACTACATTTTTTATATTTATATTTTGTGATATGGTAATTAAATCTGAGAGGCTAGATCTCTGTCATCAAAAGATACATAATCTCAAAACTATAGCATCAGCAGTGTGGTCTGGTTTTCACGTGTGGTGGGCCAATTAACTGTCAAATAGTGATGTCCATTAAGAAGCATTTGCAAAGAGGTGTGTTCCTTTAAACTGTTGTCAGATCTGCTGACTGATTTACAGCTCAGTTGACTGGTATCTGGGATCCGCTCAGAACTGTCACTTTTCTGCAAGTGAGATGTAATTGTTTCTCATCACTGACAAAATGAGAAATACAGCCCCAGAGGTTCAGTTTTCTGATGAAGGTGCTACAGGGCTGCACCAGGCTGATTCTTTTTAAAGCCTTTAATTATATTCTAATAAAAGTATACATTGATTTCAAGTAATGAGAATTACTGGAGTATTTAGATATGGACAGGGGAAAGAAAGATGACTTTATGGAAAAATGACCAACACCAACAACACCTAATCACTGTGGAAGAAATAATGTCATTAATTATAGTATAAGTTTATTTAATGTCAATGTCTATAACTATGAGTACTGATCATCTTTCCATATTTTGATGCCTTTTTTCAAACGTTCCTTTAAAAACTCAAAAAAAGATATTATTTAGTCACTCAACATACAAAATGCTATGCCTTTGAAGAAGGACTTGGAAGGGTGATGCTGACAGAGAGAAGTTTGAACAGGAATATTTTTTAAAGTAAGAAGACAGATGATGCTTGTTTCAAACTCTTATAGGCACATCAATAACAAATATTTAGTAGAAGAGGTATTTTGGTAACTTGGGCTTCAAGAGAAGAAATCAGGCTAAATGCATTCTAGCTTTACTCTGCTCCGTCAAGGGGATTTGTGCCTACAAATAGTTTCAGTTTATTCTGTAGGATTTCACACTTTAGAATGGTCACTTAATGTACCATATATAATTGAACAATGATGATGCCATGGAACATACTAACCAAAGAAAGCCACCAAAACCTCCCTAAACATAACTTCTGATTATTCTGTAGCATTATTTAACAGAAAGATGACATATGAAGCATTGCCACTTCCCTGTTGTAATTGTCTTCAGTTCTGCTCAGCTGTCCATGACAGAAGAAACCTGTGCTTTTACAAAAAAATCTCCATTCCTTTTCCAATCTTCTATGTAGTCTCATGTACAGAAAGCTCCTTTCTCAAGTATACTACCCTTGAGGTTTGACTTACATAATGTAATATGCACATGATTTGGGAGAATATTCAAGCTGGTAAGGTCACTTGCAGACTCAATCTCCTTACTTGTTCCATATATTTAAAAGATAAGGCATTTTCATTCATTGCTGCTGCACTTTTAATCCTGAACACATTGCTAAAGGTATTTGGTATCTCCTTTCTGCCACAATACCTTTCTGTGTTTCTGTCCTGCCTTTCTAATGACTCTTCATAATTCAAGATGCTTGAAATTGACGTGATAAGGAGGCAGGGGAAAGTTGCACTACATCTTTTTGTATAATTCTGCTGAGGAAGATGGCTACAAAATAACACACAACACAAAACAAGTAACTTTTTCAACAAACTAGCATCCAGTACAAGGATAAGGACTATTTTACAGGCTGGGAAGAAACCTGACAACATGGAAATTAGCTTTGACAATAGTTGCAGGTATGGAAAAGTACAGATAACAGCATAAATCCACATGGTATGTAAGAGCCTGCAAATACGCTAGTAAAAGTACTATTACCCAAGCATCTAAAACCACAAAGAAAGCAAGCCAAGTAACTTGCTAATTGTGCTTTGTATGCAAAAAAGTTCATATTTGGTACATACAAACACGACGTTCTGTAATGACAGCAGAAAGAGAAGGCTCTGACTGAAAGCTCATGAAAAACAGAGATTATATCTGGCTACAGAAAGCAATCATAGCATTATCTCCAACATACCATGTTTGACTCTTACCTTTTTGACATCCCTGACTAGATGATAGAGAGTGTTTGATGGACCATGTCTCTGTGAAAGACAAATAAAGAAGAATAAAATAATTTTGCATTGTCCAAAGGTCTGCAAGATGTAAATGCAGAAATGCAGTACAAAACCTTTCAGTAAGAAAACCACAAGAACTGCCATGCTAGATGAAAATTAAGGTTGTATGTACCAGATAAGCTCCTCGCTGAGGCAAAGCAAGAGCCCAGCACAATGTGCACAGCATTTGTGAGAGAGTGGAAGGAAAAACAGTTGCTTAAGTGTCAGCCTTCCTGTACTCAGGATCTTCACTCCCACTGTTGGTGGCTTGGAGGGCCTCTGAACCTGACATTGAATCTAGGCTGTTTTGCATGAAAGCTACTAACAGCATGTACAGCCTGTGAATTTGTCCAATCTTCTTTTGACTCCACCTGACACTCAAAATATTCTGCAGCAGACACCCACAATTTCAATTATATGTCATGCAGAGAAGTACTTTCTTTCCTGTTCTGTTTTTTACTGCTACTGATATTTTAAGAGACTTTATGCAAGGTCTCCTGGTCTGTAACTGATGATAGAACCACTACATATGTGCAAAGCCAGAGTTTCCATATATTGCTCTGTACTTACCAACACTTAATTTTATGTGACCCCATCACTGAGCATGATGAGATTTTCCTCTAATTATTCATATGTTGCTTCAGATTTGCCTACCCTGAGTGATGCTAAATTACCTGCAAACATTGTCTCTTCAGTAGTTACTGTTTTTCAGATCATCTCTAAACAGGCTGAATAGCAGTGGTCCTAGGTCTTGGAAGACCCTGGTCATAATATCCTTATGTGGTGAGCACAGACCATGTATTTCTAGTCTCTGTTTACTATCCTTTAAGTAGTTTTTAAACCACAAGTGTCTCTTGTCTTCTATGCCATGACAGCTAAATTTCTTTACTAAACTTTGAGTTTTTCAAATATGGATTTTGCAAAAACAGGTGGACCAAGTACAACATCCTTATTGTCCTGCATGTTGACTTCAGAAGTGGTAACAGATTTCTAAGGCTTAACATCTTCTTGCAGAAGCTGGATAAACTCTTTGTTGACATAAAATTGATCCTCTTGTCTATTAATTCTATTCTTTACTGTATTTTAACTAATTTGCCATGCCAGATTCACTGGCTTGTAGCTTCCCAGGTCACTCTCAGGGTTCATGCTGAAATCTGGTGTTTTTTAACTGTCACACTGGTGTTGCAATTTTTTTGGTGCTAAGGATATTATGGATACATTAGGTCATACATTGTAATTAGTAGTTTAGGTGTTTCACAGACTGGGTCTTTTGGAACTCTTGCATGATAATTTATGACGATTTCTGTAGCTCACAGTAAATTTGTTCAAAAAGGCTTTCTTTTAGCTGTAGAATTGAAGACTGTTTTCAAACTTATTCCCTGTAAAAACTGGTTTTGGAACAAGAATTACAATGCTTCTCCCTGTAGCAAGAAAGCTTATAGACTTTCTGTTCTTAATACATAGATGTTAGTTGATAGGCAAAGTTTAAGCTAATGGGAATCTATCTCAAGGGTGACATGGATACCTCCTATATAAGTTCCTCTGTATTTTGCACAAATTTAATGAACTCTTTTCATATTTGATGTTTTTGAAATACTAACTTCCACTCACCATCAGTTTGAAACATCTCCAGATAACAGTCTAGTGTGGCAACTTATGATGGCAAGGCTTGGAAAAGTACTTTTTGAAAAGGGCTACGTGCTCTATCACAGCCACACTACGACAGACATAACTAGCAATCCTAAGACCTAGACAATGCATTAAGATTTTTTCCATACCACTTAAGAAATTTGAACTTCATAGTTTCTCTTCATAGGCAATAATGACATGAGTCCTGGAATGTGTTTTGAAGTGAGAACTCAGAAACAATTTGAACATTTCCAGCTTTATGTTTAAGAACAAAGACATAAAACTTGCAAACAGGCTTTTAAAAATCAAACCTACCATTTTTGCAACATTTGGTGAGGATATAAGGAAGTCCTTCACTGTAACAGACCATCTGAAATCATCAGATTTCACCTTTAAATTCACGATATTGTCCCGAGATTTTTGCTTTTATTTGTTTTCTAGTGGCTGAGTTTGATTAACAGTTGCAAGAGTTTTCTGCAACCGTAAGAGCATATATCATCAGAAGTCATATATCACTATCTTACAGATCCTAACATGTCACTGTCTTTCAAACAGTGCCACCCGCCTAAATCTTAGGTCTATCATATTGGAATTACAATGACAAGAAATCAGCTGGTACTGTGCAGGGCTTGATCCATGACTTACAAAATCCATACAGCAGGTTAGGTGGGCAAGACACAATGTGTTCCATTATATGAGAGACAAAGCTAAGAGACAGTGGGGACTTATAACATGGAAAATTTCTGCAGCAGGTGTTAGCCGCCTTGTGTGTCATCATGTCATTGTAATATAAGTGGGAGCTAGAACAATGAATACAGAGATAGAAAATTTGCCTTAGGCTGGCCCTACCGTATTGTACAATTCCTCTAGGCGGGAGATCGTGAGAAAACGATGCATGCTTACTCCATTTTCTATGAGTAATTTCACAAAATCCACTCTGTCCAACACCAGTGCATCCAGCATTGCTTGCTCAAGGGACCCCACCTGCAAAGCAAGCAATTAATTCAGGCCATTCCTGGGCATCACAGTATGTATCTGACTGGTCTGGTCACATTGGCACAAGCAGAAAATCCTGACAAAATTCTGAGGTAAACTTAAAATGGGCTAATCATTTGTCTGTATTGATTTCTCTGATTCAAGGCAGTATTTAAAAAATGAGTCAGTGGTAAGAGAAACAGATTAAGACTAAGGATCTGATTAATTTCCTGATCAACGTTTTATTTATATTTGGTATATTTGTTATATGCACACAAGCTCACTTTAACTCTGTCTCTACTTGCTTTTACTAGCTTTTTCCTCTGTCCATGGTGTGGAAACACAGGGAAACTTTGACACCAGGGAAGCAGAAATAGCTTCACAATTAGCATTTCTTTGAAGGGCCAAATAAAGAGGTCTTCTTACGCAAAACCTCCCCTTTTCTATTTCTTTTGGGCTGGGGAGGGTGGGAAGGATGACAAATTATACTTACAGCTTTTAGCTTGCAAAATTGTTGCAACTTACAGCATTTATGTATTCTTTTCTGAGATATGGTGATGGAGTAATAATGATAAGGACAATTTAGTACTATTAAAATCCCTGCTATGTTTTGATGCATACTTATGCCCAGTACTGAAGACAAGATAAATAGTCATGTTCACTCCATAACTGAAAATGCAAGGATTTTTGAAACTAGCTTTAAGGGACAGCAATCTCCAAGAACTACCTTTAGAGCAAAGACATCTGAACAAAAGCTTTTTCTTTTGTTATTATTTTTCCATGGGGAGCTGTAAATGCTCACGTAATTTTCATGGTGGTGACAAAACAAGTGTCACAGTAATGAACATTCTGATCCAATTAAACCTTCCAAATGAAGGTATGGTAGGCTTTAAAGAGCTACAGGTAGAGACTGAGTCCTTCTGCTTTTTTTTTTTTTTTGGTGTTTTGTTGTTGTTGTTTGTTTGTTTGTTTTGTTTGGTTAGGTTTGGTTTGGGTTTTTTTTCTGGGTGTCTTCTACCACTGCAAAAACTGCAGCACAAGTTGGGAGTTGACTACTCCTCCTCTGCCCCACACAGCATTCAATAACGCTTGTATTTACAGCCCTTACACTCCTGCAGAGCAGCTCTGCTCATGGTGTACCCCAGGGTAACAGTGCTGGCCAGGAAGCCTGCCCCCAGCTGGCAGCAGGAGCACAGGATGGGGCAGATGTGAATCAGGCGGATTGATGCAGATCAGGACACGGCATGAAATTAACACCAGGTCAGGTCTGGAGCCACAGAACTTCTGTGGTAACATTGCTGATCAGCTCTCATGGTCCACTTGATGACCTTTGTCATTTGTGCAGTGTATTTTTGTCACCTGTTCATCATTCAGTATTTGTATATAAAAGCATATTGCTTGCAGAGCAAAAAGTTTTGCCTTTCCTTTACTTTATAGCCTAACATTGTAACATGTTTTTCTGTGCTTGCAGAATCATTGCTTGATAATATGAATGTGTTGCTTCCCGAATCTTTAAACATGTGGTCTCTCACTGTTAAGGGTGACATCGCTAGGTGTCACCACTTCCTTGAGCAAGCAAACATACTAACCTCTGGTAACCATGCCTGCCTTCAGTAGCGGTGAATGGGAACTATCTTTGGCTGGGAGCATGACTCAGTATATTTTAAACTGTGTAAAAACAACTGCCGCCAACAGAAGCGATTTAAAGGTGTGTAGGGTTTAAAGTGTTTTCAGCAGATGATTATACATACATATCTGTACCGGCCACTGTTGCCCATAAATAAAGATCTGACTGCGGGCGATGTCTACTCTGTTCCAGGCTAAAGCTAGGCTCAGCTGGTCTGGAGCAGATGCGTTAGCTCCTGTGTATTCAGACAGGGATGTAGGGAGGAGGGGAGGAAAAAAAGAAACAAGACGTATTTTAGACACAGTCAACAGACCACCATGGTAATACCTCTTTGCCAAAAGTCTCACAGATGTTCATGTCATTTCTTCAACTGATCCCATATTAAAACAAATCCAAACTTTCCACTGTCCCTGTAATAAAATACTGGTTCTTAAATCTGAATCTATAGTTCTCAGATTGTCTCATAAACATTAATTATTTCCTCACATCCACCTTGAAAAATACAGTAGGTACACGTATTATCAGCAGATGCAACTTGCAGTGGAGTGAACCTGTCTCCCTCCTCTCAAACAGGAAGCAAGAGCAGAAGCCAGGAGGGATACTGATCCCGCTGCAGGAATACACACATGCGCTTATGAGTGCACTCGTACACACACGTGCATCTAGAAATTATGAACAGGTTGAACTCACAGAGACCCCAGCAATTTTAGTAGTCATGCATTTTATGCACATCTTTTATCCATTCCCACCTGATAGGGTGGGGATCCTGTACAAGCATAGGAATTTCTCCTCTATCTAGTTGTACTAATGGCTCTTGCTGTAACAAATTTCCCTTCACACACGTAATATTCATGTAATGCTATAAAGTTATGCTATAAAACATGCTATAAAGCTCGTGTCAAGGTATAATATATCTGAATTAAATATGAAACTATGCAGATGATAAGATGGGTTTAGAGCTGGTTTTTTTTTTGGAAAGGAGGGTATGTTTTCCCCTGTAGTTTTAATGGACACTCACTGTGAGACATTCCTGCCTTGCTGTACACTTTAAGTATTTCACTAAGGATTTCATAGTTATCAGATGTTTTGTAATAATAAAAGAGTATTTGTGCTTCAGTGCCCCAGGGAGAACTAGCCTGAATGAACTGATCAACCAAACAAGTGAAGGGTCCTTAGACTTTTAACTACATAGCTGCTTGCAGTAATTAGGTGACTGTATGAAGACTCATTTCTTAAAGGCCTCATATCTTCACTTTTCTTGTCTTCACTAATTCTTATACTGATATCATGGAGTGAGGACAAACAAGAGCTTTTTATTACTTTAAAGAATTTTTGTCCCCATTTCAGTACTATGCAAAATCACATACTCTTCCAGCAGAAATTGGACTCTGAAATTAGAGGGACAGAAAACAAGGTATAACATGTTAGCTGCTCAAATTCTCTCTGAAGGATCAGTTCAGCAGACCTTTGGGAAGCTTAGCCTACAGTTTAATTTCATAACTCTAAACTTTGCAGTAAGCTCACTGCCATGAAATTTTGCTAAATACTTCGCAGTATCTACAACAATTATTTGGGAAATCATGGAGTGTAGATTACCCAGATCACTTTCATTTTGCTACAGAAATAAGATCTGATAAAAGGTAAGTGATGCAGCAGCAGAAAGATAGAAAGAAATGAAGAAAAGAAGAAAAGACAGTGAAAAGAGTAAAAAACCTTTCTCTGTCTAAGAAGTAACAGGAACATCCCTTTGCGTAAGACACAGCTTGTCATTGTTTTCTACTATGACAAAAGCTCTCACAGAGATCTCATGGGGGATGCCAACAATGTCAACCTTGGTGCATTTTTTACACAAGCAACATGCAACATTCAAGAACAGAAAATATTTACTTTTGGAAAGAGCAAAAATGTCTCTATAGCTTATTTATAACAACAGAATAAACCTATCTGCAGTCAGTATGATAGTATAAATTAAGTACAGAGAGCAAATAATGTTCTCGCCCTTTCTGAAGCAAACAACAGATCCTCTCAAAATGTCAACTGGATCTCCTCTGTCCCATCCATGTGCCTGCAGGAGAAGTGAGAGCTTCAGCAGGTGCTCAGGCAAGCTGTCTGCTGAACTGTGGAAGAAGAACATGGATGAACTCCAAAACCCAGGGGCAGCAATGGTGATCCCACAGCCTGGTACCGTTCTGCACACGTAATGGAGGAACTCCAGCTCCCAATTTTCTTGAACTGACCTCAACTAGGTCAGTATAGGTAGCCAGGAAGTCTGGGTAGCCAGGGGTGCAACCTGGTTAGAAACCATTTCAGATCAGGGGTGGATCAGGGGTGGATTGGGTCAGGAAGTGGGCTGCTTACATGGACTCTATTTCAGCCAAAACTCATCAAATCATAGAATCATAGAATCATAGAATGGTTAGGGTTGGAAGGGACTTTAAAGATCATCTAGTTCCAACCCCCCTGCCATGGGCAGGGACAAATCATAGATGCTCCAGATGAACAGCTTCTAACCCCTAGCAGAGAGCCATCTCCAGTTTGTGTCAAGTGACCTAGCACTCCTTGGCCTTTTCCTGCTTTATGGAAGACCCAGTTGCAGAATGAACTCAGGGTCTTCTGGTGAATCTGGTCACGTGAAAGAGCAACTAGCGTGGGGCATGAGGTGGTGACAGCATGTCCAGAAAGACACTCAAGCCCAGCAGTTCATCAGAATTGTTCTCTTTGAGCATGCTTATTGCTCCAAATACTGAGCAGAGAGGAAAGGAAGCCATGGACCAGCCTCTGTCCTTCCCACCTCCCTCCATGGTGTTTAAGGCTGCCAGCGGTAGACGAGTTTTCCTATAGTGCATGTGCAGTCATGTAGATGATGCGCTTCTCAGTGCTTTTTACTGTAACAGTTCAGTTCATTGTCTCATAGAGCACTGCAGACATTTGGCAGGTGGAAGAAATATGTGGTTTCTCAAGGGTTTTTTGTACTTCAGGTCCAAACCAGTCCATCAGCTCGGGAGCAGGTTAGGCAATACAGGTCTGCATGCTGAAACTCTGATGCACATGGCAGGATGGCTGGTCCAAGAGCGAGATTTAAAATTAAAGCCCTTGCACCCTTCTCCTCTTTCCTGTCTTCCCTATGTGGTTTCAGGGGAATGTGGATGACACTGGTGTTACGTAACAGGAGAAGAAAAATAAAAACTGTAGAAGTTTGTACAGAGCAGCATATGGGCCACAGATGCCATTTAATCAATTTTATTCCAGGATGGATAGATGACTTCTGACTCAAACAAAAAAGACAGTATTCAGGCCATTTCAAGTAGCTTCTGTCAGGTATTAAGAAGTAAAAATAATTCCAGTAACATAAGAAAAACTCCCTAGCACATATATGAGGGGGGCTTTCTTAAGATACTCTCTCCTTTCAATCATTTCCTTGATTGCATTTGGTGTCACAGAGCATGGATTTGAGTCAGTAACAAGAATCCAAGAAGTGACCTCTCTGAGGACTCATCTCGTTCATGAGTGTCAGTACAAGGTACCAAAATGAAAACTAAAGGATATGTGGGAAACCAAAAAATAAGGTAGGGTTAATAACCTACTGATCTCATTAACTTGATACAGGGATTGCACTCGAACCACTTCTTAGGTCCTTAACATTTCCAGTGGTGAGAAAATAGCACTTACTCTCCCTATATTGCTGTTTTATCCTGTCTCATGGAAAGATTAACTGCCTAGTTGTGTTGTATTGTTTTAATTATTGTAGCATACTTACCACTGTAAATATTGGTTTTAGTCAATATGACTAGTGTCTATGTAATATTTACTCAGTATCGTGGTATCTGGCTAAGCAGAAGATAACTTTCTCAAAAGAATGTTTCAAGACAATATGATTAATGACTGCAGTGGGAGTATTCCTTTCCTTCATCTACTCCTGGAAGAAAAGTTGGATGAAATGCATTGATTTGTCACTATTTTATTTCAGTATAGATATTACTGAATATATATAGATAATGCAAGGATGGTGTGAAGTTGAAGGGACAAGGACTCCTGGGACAGCTGCTGGTTCCTGCCGGTGTTAACTTTATGTTCTTAGGTGGCCATCCAGGAGTGTGCTTGGGTATCTTGCATAGATTTTTCTGGTAAAAAAGTCAGAGGTCTGTCCAACATCTTGGACCAAAAATGCCATGCTCCTTGATGATAAAGCCTAGGACCATAAATTCAATTCTATATCCTACGTGAGCCAGTCATCAGACAATGACTGTTGTGCCCTTGCAGATTCCTAGATTACTGAAGAGAGAGGCTACAGGCTTTTATATACTGGCTAAAGTTCACTATGATCAATGAAAACCTCTAAAGGATCCTCCAGGGACAGCCTATGATACTGAGTGCTCATGAATCTGGAAAGTTGAAATGACAGAAAATTGGTCTACCTAGACAGAAATGGTTGCTGCACACTCCTTTCCACAGTGCTTCTAAGCATGTCAGTGTCCTCTTTGAATCATCATTTAAAGAAAAGAATTAGATTAGGGGTAATAGCAATACAAATTAACTTTCTGCACTGCATCTCAGCAGGTCTTAAATGTCTTCTGTTCCAACAGCTCTTTGGCAAAAAGACTGTGTTGCCACTGCATTTGCTACAATTATCTTCCTGGCATTTAGCCATTCCATTGACAATAACAAAGCTGGTAGTGACAACTATAATGACAGTAACCAGATATCTGTCCTAACTCTGAAATCCTTCTGTGTCAGTGATTTCATGGCTGGCAGACCATCACACTGTCTTCCAGGACCATCTGACACTACATGATGGTTGTTCAGTGAGTATGAATCATGACTTATTCACAGGCTGGAAAGTATGCAGAGACATCATTTCTGCATTAGCATAACATGGCTTATCTCAGGAGGTGACATGGCTGTAATATTACAATATGCATATAACACACAGTGGTTCTTTCCCAATGGTAACAATTGCAGTGGGCAGGCTTCTGGAGTACCAGCTGAAACATGGCTGGTACTTCTAGTATGCTCCAGTCATTGCAACAGCTTCGTGAACTAGGATCTTCAATGCCACTTCAAAACAATTATTTTAGAATATGATAATGCTGTCTTTAACTTCCCTGTCATATGCCTTCTGCTCAATGAGCAGCTGCAAAAAGACAAAATTCATTACTGTTTGACCTCCAACTGTTCAAGTTAAGAAAGCACAAACAGTTAAATTGTATCAATAAATTTACTTGCTGAAAATTCATGCAATTGGAAACTTAATTCCCACATTTGCATGTCTCTTGAAATAAAAAGCAAAACAAAAAAAGGAATTCACAAGCCATATGCTGTTGTGATATCTGTGAAATGTAAATTGATAACCAGTTTTCATGCCATTCCCTAGTTTATTGGAGATCAGTTCCAAGAAAGATAGATACATTGACAAGATTAAAAAAGTGACTCATGAAAACAAACAAGGAAATAATCTCTCATATTCAGTGCAGGGTTTGGGGCTTGTGAAATATCCCATCTAGGAAAGTTCCTGTGTTGGCAGTGTTTCTGATGTAGGTTTAAAAAGAGACTAATTCTCTGCAAATTTTAAACAGCAAACAGGAAATGATATTTTGTGTCTCCCAATCCTTGTCCTTCTCCTACTCCCTGAACAAATCACTCATACCAGGGTGGGAATGGTAATTAGCTTGTATGTGACTAGAATACTGCCTAGCAAGAACTGCAAAATCTTCAGCAGTGAGGCTGAGAAAAACTAACCAATAATCACTCACCAGTTTCATACTTTTCTCTGCCTCCTTTTCACACAGTGCTAAAGAGTTGAAAGAGATTAATTCCTAAATCTAAACTTATGAATTTCAAGATAATTCAATCTGTTTCCTAGTAAATCAATAGACAAGTGGCTCAGCATTGCTAACTTAGATTTCTTGATTTGATGAAGAACCCAACTATGCATCACCCTGACAGGGTACATTTACAGAAAGGTAGTATTGCTTTCAGGGTGAGTCAAAACCTTTCTACAAAGACATCATATGAATATGGACAACTGACTTGACTGAGAAAAGAGATTTCATTTTTGTGCACACTGATTGAAAAGTTAAATGTGCTTTCATTCCCTGTAATCAGAAAACGCAGATTAACAAGAAGCATCCAATAAATCTAATCCTCATTGAGTACCTTCAGAATCAGAAAGTGCTGAGGAACCAGGAAGATGAGGTGTAAGCTGTAGTTCCTCTGGCTCTTGAGCAAGACCCAAGTATTGCATCAGCAGATTACCAAATCAAGATTGTCAGGCAAACATGAAAAGAACTGTCAACATCACATAGATCCAGGCACCTTCTGGTCTAAACAAAGTTCACTACGATGTCTTATACTATTATTATGAAGAAGGAAGGTAATTTTATTTTACTAAGACTATGACAGGCCCAATTAGGCACTGGCAAAATAGATATTCCACATCGAAGAGGAATACTCATACACCCAGGTTGCAATCATACTACAGCTGATCATGTAAATACAGCAAAGAATTTTTCAAATTGAAAACAATCCCGCCTTGTGATTTATTTTTTTCAGATTCCAAGAGGCGGGTTTCAAGATGGTAAAAGACACCAGGGATCTATGTTGGGACCTTGAAAATATATCTAGAAAAAGTAGAATCACAACTTTAAGACAATCTGTATCTTAGTAATAGAGATCAAGAACAGTAGTTTCAGTGAATGTCTTACGAACAAATGTGAAGAGAATACATTTGACACTGAGGATAATGAAAGATACAGTTATATTTATGATAAAAATGAAATCTGCAACTAAAATATTTCCTAGAGGATAGAAAATGTTGATGAATGCAATTCTTGTTCCTTGATTTAAATTAATTCATTTTTCCTCTTCACCTTGATTTATATTTTTTCTGTGTGAATATGTCCAAAATGCCTTCAGATTTAATTATGCAGATGGCTAAAACTGGTTACCTCAGGATTGCAGAAAAATACCAGCAGGATAAAAAACTGGTATCTTGATCAAAATGAACAAGAGAAGTGGAGATACAGAAGCCTAAAGGAACAAAAGCTACTGCAGCAAAATAATTCCAACTCAGTTAATTTGCTAGCAACAATCAGCTTGCAATCATATTTATGAAGTGGCTGTTGCTTTTTTACTCCTCCTGTTCACCCCTTTCTTCTCGTGCAGCTTTTTTGAGCCTGCACAGGAAGAAACTGAGAAGAAAACCGAGCCCTGGAGCATGCAAGAATAATTCCCGTTACCTTTTGAATACCCAGGAAATCTATTAAATATTTTGTTATGAATCAAATTTAGGTCTGGCACATGGCATTATGTACCCTCTTATTCATGTGTGGTGGTGGAAATAGCATGTTGACAACTGCTAAAAAGCCTCATGAAGCATAAATTTCCCCAGTCAGCTTTGGAAGTCCACTCCCTAATGTTTCTCAGCTTGCTCTTTAAAATTGTTCGGTATGTCTCATCACCTGTTTTTAAAATCAGCATGGTCTGGACTACATACACAAAGCAGTCCAGACAGCAACAAGACAACCATGGTGTTTGATACCTGCATACTGGGAAGATCTCATTTGGGGGAATACCATAAAAATCGAGGGCTAGCACCTACCAGCCCTTGGCTAGGTGAGTAATCTGTCACTGGGTAAGTACATGTGCTTCAGAGACTTTAAAATCTCACCTGTTTCTCTATTTGCAAGCAGATATTAAATTATCTGATAGTATCACGATTTGAGGGGAGTCAAGCTAAATGGTGTGTCTTCAAGACCAGGATCTATAATGAACTATAGCAAGAGCAGATTTATTGTAAGACAATTTTTTAAGAGCTTAGCTATAACACGTAATGACAGATTTAGTGACCTGTAAAGTGATCCCTATGACTCCAATAGCTGAGTTCTTAGCTCTACCAGTGGAAGCTGGAAGGAATCCCACACATTTCCCACACTTTTCTAGGATGACTACAGATCACATTTTCCTTTGACAATCATGCCAGTTTTATCTAAAGGGAGATAACCTCCTTCTAGATGTTCTTTTAGCCACCAAGGCAATTTGAGAAGTTCTTTGGCTGTGTTCTTGTGAGTACTAATCTTCTCAAGTAACTGGCGGGGTGTCACCACTTACATTTCTTGTGATGCATTGGTAAATCCAGGTAGAGAATAAAAATTCAGAAAGGAAAAACAGTAGTTGTTTAAACATTAAAGAAAGACTTGGATTTGTATAAAGCAGTTAGAACGTGTACTTCAATATCATAGTATAAATTTACCATCTCGCTAACAGTAGACATGATCAATAAATGCAGACTTCAGCATAGCAAAGACACAGAGTTAATCCATTTGGATTGATACAGACTCACTAAGGAGTGAAAATGCATTACCTTTTAGTAATGCTGTCAGGATAGCTAAATCAATATCCTGGTGTCCTTCTGATCCCATGCGAAATACTGTGATCTGAAAAGACAAGACCATTATTAAAAACAGTGTAATTTTTTAATAAAAGAAATTAAGTTAGGGCATCATCATTTGTATTTCAAAATGTTCAGACGTCTACAGAATGATCTTACTTTATATATTTTACAAGAAGCTTATTTTAGATAGGATTAACACACAGTACTTTTTGCAAGGTAAAATTTGCTAAAGATAGATATTGTATTAATGAGCATATGGAAGGAAAGTCTTCAGTCATACTTGCAGGGTGAAATTAAAGATGAAGGAATGTACTTGTATTACTGTAACATTAGATTTAGTGTTCAAATACGTTACTAGGAGGAATTAGGTGTGCTATAGGATGTGGACCTAATTTATGGCATTGAATAAATACTTTCAACTGAAATTAGCAACTTATTCCACGTCATGATTTTATGCAGCAGAAAATTAGATAAATAACCTAAGAATTAGGCTTCTAATTGTTTCATAAACATCTTTAGCCATGTGTGACCAGGGACCTGTAATTACAAGATATAAGCTTTGAGGCAGTGAGGTGAGATACAGAATTCATAAAAATAAGAATGAATCTTAATCACTGAAAGAACAGTGGGGCTGTTCTTTCAAGCTAGTTTCACTCCTGGTTAAGACCACACTGAATCCTATAGAAGTGTAAATCCCCTCATTCCTTTTATTGCCGTGTCAATAGTTGCTCTTGGGGTTCTGCTTCTTGTGAAGTAACTGAGACTGTGGGTTTTTATTAGTGCCTATCCATTACTCATGAAACCTACGTCATCATTTTGATTGACATACCTGTTATCTGTTTTGTATCTCAAAACACAACAGAAATGTGAAACTGATGAGATCAGCCCCTCCACTGTACATGCTGATGATGCACTTCCCATGTCACAGATGATGAACTGTGCCACAGAAGCTAGAAACCACGCAGGTGGGTCAGGAGGCAGAAGGAAGAAAAGCCTTTCTCCTTTACCCAGTGGTAAAGAGGAATATCTACCTTCTCATGGGTGGCTCTAACAGGTGCTGACAATAAGTGGGTGAATACAGTGTTGGCACATAATAGTCTGATCATAACATCCTCACAGTGCTTTGCAATGTCACACACAATTTTTGCAGCAACAGGGAACCTCTGTAGCACTGAAGGGAAGTCTGACAGTTTGGCAAGCAGATCAGTTAGTGCTGGGAATGTCTTGCCTCACTGCACTTGGTGCCAGCACTACATGGAAAAAAACCCCTTCTCCTCCTTTAAGGCCAAAGGTGAAGCAGTCTGCACAGATTCACACCAGAATTATTATAATTTTGGAGGTCATGCCCAAGAAAAAGGCAAAATATCAAGATACTTAATTTCAAAATGCTGTGAGTTTATTAGCTCAAAGACTCATCTGATACTGTGGACCTTTGCCAGTTCCGAATGCACAGAATCTTTTAGGATGGTAAGCACATATGTTCAGCCTCTCCTTATGGTTTAGGTTAACTGTAACTATCCATGGCTGCTTTCTCTGTGCAACAGATGCACTCCTGTTTGAGCTAACTGAACTTTGATCAGGGCAGACGCTCAGCAAGCAGGCCTAACCAAAGTTAATCCTATTGTCTAAGGCTATCGGCAAAACTCAGCACAAAACACCAGAAAAACAGTTTTGCTGGAGACTGGGCTGAGAAGTGACCAAAACTGCATGAACACAGAAGAAAATCTGACTACAAATCAACCACTTCACACTATCTGCAGCTGTCAGGGTCAATTGACCTCTCCCTCCATAGCAGCTGGCTGTAGTAGATTTTACAGCATTGACTGTCAGTCCATCTGTACTCATTAAATATTTTACACACCTGAATTTACTGAGCAGAGATCAATAAACTTACTGCTACATGAAGATCTGTCTGAGTGATCTCTGACACTTCTCTCAGGGTGCTTTCCTGTCTCAAGTCCTGAACATCATTTTGGACAACCTGCAGCACCTTCCTACTCTTACTCATGCAGGTTTTTTTGAGAAACTTTTCACAGATAGTCATCCTTTGAACTGTTGCCTCTCAACCTGCTGAAACAGCTTTCTATCAATCCAGAACTCATAGGCATGTCTTTGCCTGTCATGGTTTTCCATGGGTTTGGGAAGATCAATTTTTTCTTATTTCCACTATTGTCCTAAAGCTTGACCAATGTTTTTGTTCATTTACAAAGTGAAGGATTTAAAATATGACTGCACTGTAATTAGGTGAGGAGACATTTTTGTCACACTGCTGACAAAATCTTAGTCCTGAACTGCAGCATTCTTCAGGTATAACCTGTTCACCTTGTACCTTTCCCAGCTGTGTTTGTTGCTTACACTATTGGATATCAGAAGTATTTGAATATAGTGACATAGGCTTTTAAATGGCTAAAGGAAAATATTTCAGTACTCATGACTCTGCAGAATGAATTTTGGAAGATGAGGCTTAAAGCTGCAGCATGCTGGCATTTGTATCATCATCTCTTCTACTTTACCTGGCAAAGCCAGATTATTATCAAACCACACAGCTGCAGCATTTGCTCATCTTCAGTAACTATGATCCAAGGGCAAGGCAGTGGCACTTGAGTGTTATCGCTGCTATGTTTTGAGTCCTAGACCAGCAGATTGTGAGGAACACTGAGCATCTCAAGCAGACATGTATTGCTTATTTAATGCAGTTTTATGTTAGGCTTCTGTCAGCCCTGAATGATTCATTAATGAAGAGGCCTGCACATTCCTGCCAGCTTTTCTCATGACTTCTACTGGAAACACATCCCCAGATGCTGCTGCTTTGCTTTTTCCTGTCACAGGTACAAATTCTACATTTGCAATATATTAATCTAGTTTCAAGAGTCATTAATGTATCTGACATCTTGCTAGTTGCCATTTACTGGTGCTCTGGTGGATAAATCACTGCAGAGAACTTAGATCAGTGCTATTAAAATAGGATATTGACTAGTGGTCTCTTAGAATGGGCTACAGATGCTGCTGCACTGATGTACGTAAAACTGCTGTGCTCAAGGAAAATATCTGGGCCAGTAAACTCTATTCCCAGCTGCTTCTTGCTGGATGAATGTCTGTCACTGGGATGCAAAAATAACAGTAAATTAGAGGCATAGAAACCTATTTAACTGATTACTAAGAAAAAAAGAAAAGAAGACAGTGCCTAAGAGTCATTCACCTTCCAGAAGACTTACTGTAGTCATGTTTAAACCTGTTGTTGAGTCCTAGCCTCTGTACAGCTTTAGTGAAAAAACAAAAGTAACAACAACCTAGTAAGGTGTGTATAAAAGGTAGGACATTCAATTATAAAAAACCCCTCAAACCCCAAGAAGTTGGGGTTCAAACATAATACATGCTTAAGATTTGGTTACCCTGCCAAGAGAAAACAAGGGGTAAGAGTTGCAGTATTAGACAGACTACCACTAGCCATTCTTTTGCACTGCTGTGAAAAAAGATTAAACTCAGAAATTTTCTTTGTGCAGATCTGATTTAAACTATATCTACAAAATAGTTTTCTATTTTTCTGAGAATAATGAAATTGTATTATAGAGAAAAAGTACCATTTACACTACTCAGCTATTCCTTTTGAGCTGAAAACCAATTTACTTTAAAAGAAGGAAGAAAAATTCAAAAATCAAGTACTCTTTTTTTTCTCCCAGGGATTTTGGCCACATTATTATTTGCATGTAGCAGGTAGTTTCAATTGTTGATGTTAAGCTCAATTATTTTAAAATAACATTTTTTGTCCGTTCCTTTGCCACCACCTTGGGTATTTTGTGGTTGGTCTTTTTTTTATTATTATTTCTTCCTTTCTTTCCTTGGTGTTCACACTATTTATTGGTTTGAAATTACTTTTTCAGGTAATTTCCTGAGGCATCTCAGTGAACAACTGTGACTTCTAGCAGCAAGCTTTTTTAAAAATATATTTTTCTTCTTTTCTTTACAAATACAATAGAAACTGATGTTAACATCCTTTACAAATACAAAACTATTGCATCCCAATGAAGAAAGAGTTAAATCTTCAGGTGAAAACACACCTGAAAAAGACAAGCAAAAATGCACCTGAGTCACCACTAAAGGTTGCACCAATATGCCACAAAACCAGTGTTAACAGGCATCTAGATTCTTGCTAGGTATAACACTAATGTCTGGATTTCTTTTGATATGTCCATAGTGACCTACTTGCAAACTACTGTAGAAAGCAGCTACTTCCCATTCTGGGAACAGCTGGGCAAGGCCCACCACCTCTGCTGGGTTCCTCGCAGGAGGAGGTGGTTGGGACCCATCAGTTAAACCCTTGTGTACAGGACTGTATCTCATTTGTCTCCACAAAAAATGCCTGAGTGAAATGCATGAGGTCTGCACTTAAAAGCCAGAAAAAAACACATCCCTGTCTCCAAAGTGGAAAGGCCCCTCTACCACATGGCAAATTTTACTGAGGTATCTTAATGTGAACATGACTAACTTTCAGGAAAAAACCCTAACTGTGTCCTATTTCTTCCTAGGAAAATGTCCCAGGGAAACACTGAGCCCAGACAGACCTTCTCTGCAAGCACAATGATTGCAGCACACTGCGACTCTTGTCAGCAATAATTATAGTCCAGCACAGTAGAAACCTAATTTTCAAGAAAGGCAGGTAGAAAGCAAGCAAAAACCCGAAGAGGTGGAGGGAAAAAAAAAGCAGCAGGATAGAAAGCAAGGCTGAGGTGGAAGGGCGGGGAGCAAGGGAAAGAAATTATCTGACTTTAGACTATCAAAAGCACTCATTTTAAAACAGCTCTGCTTTCTGTTTATCACCAGCTCCATTCTTGTTTGACAGATTACTTTTTCTTTCATTTTCCCTTTCCTCTACATGGTTTCTGGCTCAGCAGGGTCAGTTTAACCTAATATGATGTCATCTGTTGTTTTTATGCCTTCACACTGATACTTCATTGAACCTCTTATCGGCAAAGTCAGGTAACAGCTAACTTACCTGATAGCAGTGAACACCAAACAGACTTTCAGAAATTATCCACACACAGAAAGTCAGAGTTAATTACACTTCCACTTAGGCCTGCCCAAGTTCTGTATGCATGTAGATGCAAGGTTACCTTAGAAATACAAATCACTGCTGACCATATGCAGATGTGTATATCTGGTCTCCTTAATGACAGCTGCCAAATCAAAGGACCAGGTTGTCATAGTTCCAGACACCAGTGTATAATATTTTCTATTACTCCACAATACATCAAGCTGAGTGGTTGGTGTCACCCCGGTACCAGCAGCACTGCGGACAGGTGGTGCACGCGTGGGGAGGGGGATGTTTGCAGCATTGGTACCACCCGGAAGGGGTGTGAGGGTCGGCTTGGGGAGGGGGTTTCCCACGCGGAGCACAGCCGGTCGTTGTTCGGACCTCATGGTGGGTGCTTAGCGCAGAGGGAGCGTCATTTGTTAAGCAGATTGATCTAGGAGTCGGGGTTTGAAAGTTCTTGTTTCCTCTCCGTGCTCTCAGCTCCTGGGCTGATTGAAGGTTTTTTTCTCTGTTTGTCTTTTCCTTCTTTCTAGGGGTTTTTGGATTTATTTTTCTGCCTTGCCTAGAACTCAGCTCTGTCCGCCCATGGGTGGTGAGATCCCGTATCATTCGTTCTATTTTTGTTATTTTGATTACTTATTATCAGTAGCATTGTAACTCCATACGTTTCATTTATATAATTAAATAGTACTTATCTCAACTTATATGAGCCTCCCTTGTTTTCCTCCAACCCTTCCTCATGGAGATAGGGGGTGTGTGGAGTGGTAGAGTAACAGGTGGTGCTTAATTGCCACACAGGGCTAAACCACAACAGGTCTTTTTTGGCGCCCAAGGCGAGGCTCGAGAGAGTTAAGAAACAGATCACAGTATGTGATAAGCCCGTGAAAACAATGTGGTGGTGGCTGATCCAGGTGCTGAGTTCGGGGTTTTTCAGGCTGCTGACCGAATGGCAGGATCTGATGCCTTATGTGCTACAGATCACCGTGATTTTTTATGTGTGAGCCCGGCTGAGGGGTTTGGTCAGGCTGTTTTGTGTGCTGCTGATGCTGGCAGGGATACTCTACCTCTATCTGTACTTAATATTGTCGGCCCCCTGCTACATTGTGGTGAGTTATCTCCTGGAGGCTTTCCACAATTACACCTCTCCCTTTTACCCCTCGGGGACACAGCTGATAGAGAAGAGGTTATTTGGTGCTGGGGTGGATGTGGAAAAATTTTTTTAATTTTTTCCCTCTCCTCTCGGTCCGATGGCAAAGGCATACGAGAATTTTGGATTCGGTGACCTGTGGCCAGGGATCAGCTTGCTAGTAAATGTTCTAGTGGCTTTGGGTAAAGTTAAGGAAATGTTTGGGAGCGCTGCCCCCTCTGCTACCAGTGCCATGGGCAGACACAGGATTTGTGCTGCC
>NW_010263760.1:0-12534 GCF_000690775.1 Eurypyga helias
GACCCACACTGGAGCAGGGGCAAAGCGTGAGAATCCTCCCACGAGGAGGAAGGAGTGTCAGAGACAGCGGATGGACTGACCACAACACTCATTCCCCATCCCCCTGCACTGCTGGGGGGAAATGGGGAAAAAAGCTGAGCCCAAGAAGAAGTGAGGTGTGGGTTTTTAAGATTTAGTTTTTGGTTCTCATTATCCTACTCCAATTTGATTGGTAACAAATTAAACTCATTTCCCCAGGTTGACCTCTGTGTCAGCAGTTCTCAGCAAGACAGGGGACACAGCAGTTCCAGGGAGGCCCAGGCACAGCTCAGAGCATCTTGGCTTGGATGCTAGTCTCACTAAAATGCAGAAAAAAAATTAACACAAATAAAAAAGTCCTCTCCCCTTACATGACAAAGAAAAGAGAGAAGCATCTGCAAAGATGGAATTCAACTGGTTAGTGTGATCCTATTCTAGGAGCCCAGTTTCTAGGCACCGACTTTCACAGAGGAGACGAGAGTAGGAGTAGGAATGAGTTTGTCACGGACTCCATGTACCATCTACAGAACAGCATTTGGCGTATCTTGCTCATATGTCAAATGCGTGCCTCTGCAGTATTCCACATACAGATTCTGATTAATTCTTTTAAGAAGAATTTAATGCTGACTTAACAAAAGCGATAAACAGACCATCTATTCACAGGGCAAATCATGTACATACCGATAGAGAAGTACTATCAAGCTGCTTAAACCCTACTACAGCTGAATAATGGGAAAAATGATTCTCAAGATCTCAGTCCCTGATTTTCAGGGAATCAGCTATGGTGTTGTTGGGGGCATCTGTTTTGCAGCTGTTAATGACTTTGGCAGTGGCAAACTTCAGAGTTTGGCAACAGAGGTAGAATCTTATGATTCTGTTACTGATCCTCAGAGCTCTGTAAATCCAAGCTCAACATGTCTCATAGTATCGATTTACCTTACAAACAAACTCGTTACCAAAACCAAGTCATTACCTAACACCAATATTCCCAAACCATTTCAGAATTACTACACTCTTACTGGGTATCAGAAAAAAAGTTTCTCTATTATTTCCCATAATGACATAAGCTCTGGCCAAATTTCACTACCTGGGTTTAAGTCAGGTTTCAGAACAGATTTTTTAAAAATGAGGGAGAGAGAGGGAGAAACAAAAACCTGCAGTTGCTGAATTATGTTATTTAGAATGACATTAGGTAGTCACAGTCGTTACAGGAATATTGTGCTTTATGATCCTTATGACTTACTGGGAAACCAGGCAAGATTCATAATCCTGCACAATTCCCTTGCTAATACCTTCCTCAGGCTGTGGCTTTCAGGTGCTGCTGGGAACGACACGATGTCAAAGAATGAATGTCAGCCACGCCAATCGTGTCCTGCTTGGCACCTGGCATGGTATTACAACCACAGATACCACATCCAAAGTCTCATGCACTTTAGAGATAAGAGCTCCGAGGGATCGTTATGTTTGAGTGGTTGTACAGCTGCTACTGTTCACTCATGGGAGGAGATACTTACCCAAGGCCTGAGTACACACTGAAGAGCCTCAAAGGGTTATCAAGAGGCTGTTAACATACTCATACAAAATGATCACAACCTTCCACTCTTGAATCTGACACCGACTTTGATAGTTTCTGCTTCTGTTGGTCATTTCAGGCAACTGGAAACATTTTTTTGCACTATCTGAGTTTTCCAAACTCTACAGGCAAATCTTAGCCTGCTGAGAATTCATAGGCCTCCCTCCCTAATCTCCACGAGATGCTCTGCCTTGGATGCTACTGCCCCATCTAGGCCAGCAGCCGTGCCCATGACAGCTCCACACACTGCCTTCTGGAGCTCCCCAGCTCTGCCCAATGCTCGGGCCTGTTTTGCAGGGGGGGAGGGCTGCCATATGCCGATGCAATAGCAATTTTTGATGTACAGTCAAAAGGATCCAAAAAGTCAGTATGTAGGGTTTTCTGCCATATGGAGGAATTGTTATCTGGCCTTTTCTCTAGCTGTATCTCATTAAGCAAAAAGGAAAGAGAAAGGGAAGGACATTCTTTTCTTTTTTGCAAATCTTGCCCCAGAGTTCATCTTCATTCAAAAGACAGCGTTCATTTCTGGTACCCAGAACACAAAGTCAGAGCAGAAGGGAGTTGTAAGAATCTAGGTGACTGAGGACAGTGTTCTGTCTATCCAATTCAACAGGTTTTAAGTCTTTTTCATTTTGAATATGATGTCTTTCAGGGAAGAGAGAGAAGTATTACAGGGAGTTAGGACTGGTTCTACTGGGCACGTGTCTCTAGCAGCACTTCCCTGAGCCTCGTGTGTTCTGCAGCCTGTTTTGCTCAGTACGGGAGCTCTGTTTAATCTGAGACTTTGCTGGGATTTTGCCTTTATTTTTTTATTGAAACTAACATGGTGTTCACATAATGCAGACATTGGTGTTTCAACTTGACAGAGCCAATACCATGGCTCGTGTACACACAGGAAACCAATCAGATACCAGTTTAAGGGTTATAAAGAAACATAGAAACCTCAAAGCTGCTCCGCTTCCTTACGGTCTTCCTCAATGTAGAAAGATGTCAGGAGGAAAAACCCTCCTCCAAAGACGCCAACAAAAGCACACACGATGAAGCTGTACTGCATACTCCAGAAACTCCACTGGAACGAGTAAGCATGCTTGGCCTGGATAGCATTGGAGATCTAGGGAGTGAACAAGGCTGTCATTAATCTGGGATATTATCATCTCTCTTGGTTTCAGCAGACTGTTTACAATGTGGTCCTTAGAATAAACCTAGGCAGGTAGGGTAAAAAGCCTGCCACCGAAGTTTGCCAGACCCGGTACCCAATGCACCTACACTTCACTGCTGTCCAGCTTCCATTTGGTCAAAGAATCTCATGTTATTTTACACCTTCAGTGCCTCCAGTCACAAGAGTAGGAAATACTGCAACCAATGTTTATGATGTTTGGTAACTATTAACTCACGTTACCATTTTCTAGGCCGTATCCAGATAGCTAGCACAGGATATATTTGGCAATGACTCTTATCATTTCTTGATGTTATTCGATAACTTTACCCATCCCTAAACAGCCTCAAATGTATAGAAACAGGGCATTAGCATCAATACAGGCACAAGCAGCAACACTCATTAAAAGGGAAGACTGGGAAATTAATTAGAGAGACAAGAGTGGAGCCTGCTTTTGAGTCAAAAGGCATTTGAGGAGCCATGCACTGACATTATGAAGAACTGGGAAAAAGAGGACACCAGGCAGCTGCTTTCTGCATGGCTGGAGGATGAGGTTGTAAAAGCTGTAAATGACACACATGAATTTTATTTTTGTAGGCAGAAAGAGAAGTTGATTTTAAGAAACTCAGTAAGATTCAATACTTAACCCAGGAACTTAAAATCTCTTCTTAGCATAAACAAAGAGTGTTGAATGCAGTAATTTTTATTCCCACATTTGTTCTTGATGGTTAGAATATGCTACATGACTTGAAATACACAATTATGAGATTCTTCAACCTTTGCTGGGTTTAGTATGATTATGTATGACAGTTTAGTCAGATAAGAGCAAGATCAACTCTAAATGAGCACCTAGGGACTACAGCAAGCATAACGGCCAAAATACAAACCTAATGCATTTCATTTTAAAATGCTTAGCAAGAAAATCTCTGGAGCACAGAGGGAAGAAAAACAGACTCTGAAAAAGACTATTCCCTGACTCTTCAGCCAGCGTTTAAGCTGAAGGGTTGGCTGAAGCAGGCTAGTAAACAATAGCAAGTCATGAACGCAGACAATTTGGTGGCTAATCAACAGCAGACGGGGCAGCGTTGCTATTTTGGTTCACAGAAGCCTTCCAGAAGACAGGGTTGTTCTCATTGCGCAGGACCCCACTTGGACATACAGCACTTTTATTCCTGGATTTATTGTCTCGGTCTTTGCAAAGTTGCAAGGTTACCTGAGTTTAATCTCCTCTGGATAAGCTTTTTTTGTCTTCACACTTTTCAATTAGCTGCTATTTAAGGGAACTGCAAGCCAGGTGCTGCATAAGAAGTATCCTGAACCCAGTTAGGAGCAGGATGCAGCAGCGCGTTCGGCAGGAAGCCTCAATTCTGCCTGTGCCTCAAGGATGGCCGAGAACAGTGGGTAAGAGAGAAACCATTTTCATCTTTCAGGAAGGAAACCTAAATCAATAGAACAGTCAAAGAAGGGAGAATGCACAAGACACATTTCACCTTTTAAGATACCTCCCATTTTTGCGTCTGGTTTCAGCCATGTTCCATGACGCGGGGATGTCGGTTATTGCGTTCCCCCATGCACAGCCAAACCAGTGCAGGGGCAACAGTTTCATAACACACACCAATGAGCAAAGTGATCTCTTCATTTGCCAAAAAAAGAGAGCCAGCAGGAGGAAGGTCTCAGCGAGAGAGGGCTGCCTTCTCTGCCAGAGACATTATGCAGTTGAGACTCTGGTTTTCACCCAGTTGAGGAGAAGGGGGATCTCCTGTCTGGCAGGACCAGCAGCAGCTGTGCCTGCAGGCACAGCTCACCCAGGCGTCTCTACCTGGCCCTGGCCAGCCCTAACACTGTTGACATGTGACAAAGAAAGATCAGATGTTCCTGAGGTGAACTTCTTAAAATGAAATTCCATAAAAACAAAACTTCAAAGCAAGAACAATGATGATTCACTCCCCCTCCCATGTCCAGTAAAGCAGAAAAATCCAACTGGGTGATTGGTTAGCTACTGTGTGCAGAATTACTGCGTCTTAAATCAGAAATAATGAAGGAAGGAAACAACAGTGACAGATATAATCCACTGAAACTAAAACAAATGAACTGCAAGGAGAAAACAGGACTAGGCTGCTTTGTCCAGAAGCATCTAAGATCAAGCAAATGTAGGAAGGGCAAAGAAATCAGGTCTCAAGCAATATGGGAATCCAAGGTTCAGGTAATTTGAGACCAGAGCTTTGAATGCCAAATGGTATCTGCAGTCGGTCTTGTTCTGATTTTCAAGAGAGAAAATCAGAGACTAATTGCAAGATTTCAAAACTCAAGATTTGAATTAAGAGTTTTAGGTTTCGAGATATAAAATGAATTATTTCCATGAATTAATTTCCATTATTTCAAGATATAAAATGATGAATTTCCATGAAACTCCTCAAAAACTTAGCAGAAAGTGCTTAAATCCAAGCACAATGCCCACGACACTGTCTTTGCAAAAATGTATGAGTTCTCAAATTTAAAATAAAAATAAATTTCTACACACTGCATGGAACTACTCACACCTAGGATCATATTCTACACACCTGCAGTGTCACAGCACCAGAATTTGCACGCATGTAAAAAATGTTTAGCAAAATGTCCTTCTGTATTCCAGTTTCAAGGCCATCAATTTGAGTAACTTCTAATTTTGGACCAGGAAGTTCCTACAAAGTGTGAGTGTCTGCCTTTCAGTTTCTAAAAGTTTTATCCTAGGGAAAGCTCAATAAGCAGAGAATTCACTTACAGTCCCAATGAGATACGGGCTGCCTGCGTCTCCCAGCAAATGGCTCACCAAAATCTGCAGGGCAATAGCTGTAGACTGCCGCCTTGGTGTCACAACATACTGAAACAAAACACAACCCACAGGAGAGTGAGTATTAACAGAGCGAATCTCATGAGTTACCAACCACTTATAAAACATCCTAGAGAGATGAATATATTCATTTTTATATATTTCATATTCAAACACTGTTTACAAGTTTGGAGACAGAAGTTATTCTGGGCAAAAGAGTGCACTGGATGTTTCGGTGAGGAAAAAAACATTTAAGGAAGCAACACACAAGGGACAATGACAATAAAGTAGGAAAAACGTGACTCCTCGGCATCCATTCGTATCCACTTGGCCATGCAACTACCAGAAACCTCCAGTCAGTAACCCGTCCAGTTGTACGGATTTACTAATGGGGAGACTCAGCACTGACAGCCTCTGAGAAACATGGCTTGTGACACTGCATCAGTCTAGGGGGCTGAGGGGAAACTGGGGTACCTGGAACCTGAAGTACCTGCCGTGGCTATAAAGGATGTCAGCTGAGACCTTGCAGACCGTGAGAAGACAGAGGGAGGGGACCCAACGTGGCAGACCAGAAGGTGCCTGACGGTGCTTTGGCGATAGCTCTGATGCCCGTAACTGGAGAGCACCTGAGACACAGCTGGGCTAGTAACAATTCCTCAAAATGATTGTGCTTCTGAGGGCACGCAGTTCAGCTAACAAGTTGCAGAAGGTGCGGCGCGCATCCAGAACACAGCAAAGCATCACACAGATCAGAACTATTTTAAAAAATGAAATATAATCATTTTGGGATAATAAGGGCTTTATGTCTGTGCTACTGAAGATCAGCTGTTCCTGAAGAAGTACAGCAGGTTTCTGTATAATTCGTGTCTCTTTCAATAATACATGTATGTAAAAAAGCATTCACAACCAGGATGAGACAGGAGCAATTTTAAACCTTCACATCTGTTTTCCAACCACTTGCTTATTTCAGAGATAAAATGCTTAATATTCTTCCAATCCTCTATACCCCAACCTGATTTTTTTTTGAAACTGATCTGAACATCACGTAGGGGGTCTCAAACACTAATTAACAGGGTGACTGGTGTGTTACCATGAGGCAAACACAAGGTATATAACCTATTGTGTCTCTGTAGCTACTGCCAAAGAAACACTAATATGTGTGACAAGTTGGGTTTAGAAGGAAAATAAAGATCCTGCTCTCACAGTTAGAGTTTTATTATGACTCTACATTTATCAGGAAGTTCTTCCCGCAGAGGGTGGGGAGGCACTGGGACAGGTTGCCCAGAGAAGCTGTGGATGCCCCATCCCTGGAAGTGTCCAAGGCCAGGCTGGATGAGGCTTGGAGCAACCTGGTCTAGTGGAAGGTGTCCCTGCCCATGGCAGGGGGGTTGGAACTGGATGGTCTTTAAGGTCCTTTCCAACTCAAACAATTCTAGGATTTAAAAAGGCCTCAGAATATTAGATAAAAAATATTTACCTATCACTAAGATGTAGGTATATCACAATAGCAACAACAATGCCACATCTTCAGGGTGGGTGGCACTCCATTAACAGACATTAAAACAGGCAGGCAAGGAAGCACCATTGTCCAAGACACCAAGGTTGGTGACTCCTGTGAGCATAAGAGCAAAAACTACTTCAGTGCCACATGCTGCCAGGGTGTACACATACCCGTAGGTTACAGTTCTACTGAAACTACAAATCCATAGCCAGCTCTTCCAGGGCCTGCCAATTTGGATCGTTTTTCTCAGCAAGGTCACTTATTTTCACAAGGCCTGTATGAACTCAGGTCTTCCTGAGGTGCCTAACTCATCAAACTTGGTTGAAATCCATGGCTTCAAAACTTGCAGAGAAAGCAGATGCAGACTGTAGTAAGTCTTGTTTCCTCAGAAGTGAGGCTATGAATCCCATTAAGATTGAACAGAGAATTTGATCTAAAATGAGAAAGAAAATAGACAGATTCCCCCCAACACAATTAGCAAAAATTAGAGCCAACTTGGCTATCTAGAGGCCCTCTTATCTCCACCTAGTAAACCCTTCTTGTAGCCAGGTTTTCTAAGCAGTGATGTGCCTTACACCCTGCTGCAATGCCCCAAACACAGCACTCAGCAGTGACGTCCTTCCTCCAGCCCATTTCCTCTCTTCAGAGAGGGAGTTTCTCAAGAGCTCATTTAAAGCATTCCATCCAGCAGGAGCCTTTTGGACCTGCCTACCCCATACTGCAATCAGTTTCAGAAAAGAACCAGCCCACATGGGCAGTGCCCCTCTCAGCCAGAAATGGCCACAAATCACTCAACATCTTAAAACAGCATCTTTGCACCAGTAAGAGTGCTCTGTACAATGCAGTTGTATTGAAAGACACAATCTCCTTCCTTGCTTTGAACGCATCCAGCTAGCTTGTATCCCTTTCCATACCTAGTGTCTCCAAAGTAGATATTTCTAACCATAGATGGAATTTTTCATCAGGAATATTTAGACAGAGTGCTTCAACAATAATAAATACTAAAGCAGGGATGTCTGGGAGATCACTTCGGAGTTACAGAAAACCTCTTTAAAATCATGTTGCCATCACACTGAATCCAGTTCCCTGCCAGTGTAAGAACACAGTCATGAGAGATTGGCTGATGTGGAAGCTGAAATCCTTGTCTTCTGTGGGAGGAAGGAACAGTCCAACAGCTCCTCCTCATTGTGGTCACAGCACACTGGCCTAGACCGAGGGTGCAATATCTACCAAGTTGTGTTTTCCCTCAGAACTTGCCTGCAGTGCCAGTTGAGCAATCTGCACTTTGGGAACTGGTGCTTCTATAGAAACAGAGATAAAGAAAGTACAGGAGAAAACTCTGAGCTTGGGAGGCCAGGCTGGATGAGACTTGGAGCAACTTGGTCTGGTGGAAGGTGTCCCTGCCCATGGCAGGGGGTGGGACTGGATGGGCTCTAAGGTCCCTTCCAACCCAAACCATTCCATGATTCTGTGATTCTATGACAGGCAGTACTCGGCTGGAGACTGTCAGTTCTTGGCTTTCCGAGTATATCATGTCATCTGTCCTAGACTCAGATTTCTTCTCTTTATTGATAATGACAGGCTGAGTTTGAGAAATACAAATCAAATATAGATATGCACTTAATCGTGGGCATTGCAGGCATGCGAAAAGATAAATGCACTTTCGCTCTCTCGGTGCCCTGCACCGCTTTCTCACCACATTTATGTAATATAACTGTAACTACAAGAGACACATGGAACAAACCTGTAAGAAATAAAATGCAAGAGAAGGATAGGACATTTCCTGTAGTTACCAGGCTCATACAAACTCTGCCTGTATTATTACTCAGGTTGTTCTGCACAATGGAAACCATGTGCAAGAGCTCAATGCACTGTAGGATTCACTAGGAAAAGAAGCAACCAAAAACACCCAGACACAGGGACTTTGACATATCCATAGCATCCTGCCTGCCCCCAGTGACGGCCGTTACCCACAGCATGCCAACGATGCAGATGACACCCTACATGCTGTCATCTCCTAGGAGATCCCAGTCCAGATGCCTTGACAGATAAGCAGGGTACCCCAAACAGATAGAGTCTGCAAACCCTGTTGTGTTGTCTGGAGGTTTTAGAGATCCTCCTGCCGACTACATGGCAGAGCTGTCAGCTAAAAAAGCAGATGGAACAGACAGGCTGGTAAACGCTCCTGTATCTCCCAGGGTACTTCCAAACAAAGACAGGGACGTGTTGGTAGCCTTCCAAAACCCCATATTAGCTTTCAGTTCCAGCACCTCCTATGCTTTTAGCTGCCAAAAAACCTAAAAGACAGAGTCCCATTACCTCACAGATGGCAAACATATTTCATAAGGGACGCTCCACGTACAGCCTCCCAGTCAGCCAGAGTATTGTAAGCAAGGCAGCTGCGGCACTTCTCTACTTGCACGTTATGACTGCAGTTGTACAGTAGATACCTTCGTGTTTACAGCTGAATAAGGGGCACAGAGTTTGCTACATGCGATGCATCTTGATGCATTAGACACAAAGGAAGAAAGTCCTTATCATGCAGGCAGCATCTTCCTTTGTCTTCAGCTCCACAGGTCACAGGATAAATGAAGTCCTAGCTACATTGTCTGGCTAGTAGTGCCATGTGGGAAGAAAGAAAAGTCATTTTCATGGCAAAATAAGAACACGCATTAGCAAATCCAGCCACATTATCAGAAATCCTAGCAGTTCACATGGGAAACAATGCAAAAAGAGAAATTACTGTCGTTATCTATGACACCCTTCAGTCAAGGTAATAGCAGTAATACACTGAACCCAGGGGTTTTCAGCAGAATGAAACAGAACTCCCAAATAAGATTGCCACTGAATGACCAGACATCCACAAATTCAGCTGAATTCGATCATTCTTCTGATAAACCAGTTAGTAACATTTAAAATTCAACAGATCCAACCCGAAGCACTGAATACACTGAGTACTTCGGGGGAACACACCACTACAGAGCTCAGCTCTGACAAGCTTTTCACCTTCCCACTTGTTACCAGTTGATGCAACATTGCTTGTACCTAAAACTGAAACATTCTAAAAGAAATACAAATTAGGTGTGTCACTTGAGGAAAAGAACTTCCTCCTCTTCTGGATTTATATGGATCAGGATATGGCAATGATGCTCCAAATAGATGTCCTGAAGGCTGCAATATGATTCAGCATTCCCTAAGCAAGCTGAGACCTGAGTGGTTGAACTGAATGAAAGCACAGCTCCTTGCAGACCTTGCAGATTGGGTTCAGGAAGGAATTGAAAGAAAGAGCTGAGAGCAATCACCTGCCTTACTTTCCCCATTGTGTACCAACAGTATCTAACTCAGTGATGTCCCCTTCCTCTTTAACAGTGATAGAGGGGAAAATTAAAATGCAGATATAGGAGTTAAAACAAAAGTAAATTGAGAAACTTAAAAACTCCTTCAATGATGCCTCAACTAGTGTAAAAAGAATACTAATTGTACTTGGTTCTGTTGCAAACAAACAGTGATTTCAAAATAAACTGAAATAGAAGCTAATACAAAAATTCATTTTGGACCAGTGACAGTCTTTCTGCGCCTGTTCACTGCTTCAAGGCTACAGCACTTGGCTCGTAGGGTGGTTGTTTCAGAGTATTCAAAGAAGAAACTAAACCCTCTTGATGCTGGCTGAGGTTTTAAGCAGGCAATCAATCCGCTAATCCTAACAGCAATGGATTTTTATTTAAAATTCCAGAGTGCAGAAAACTGACATGTAGAGAGAGTACCACGAAAGAGTAACGAGAACATATCGCAATAGTCAGTATTGGCTGTGCTTTGTTGAAGACCCATGAAAGGTAAGTTGTTTCATTCCTTCATCTCAATCTGAATGTAAAGAAAGATTCTTCAAGCCATGAAGTGTGAGGATAAACAGATTCATGTCAACATGGCAAGGTCAAGCCAGCGGAAGGAGGGTTCTATAGTGCTCCACAGCCAGTCCCTTTGGTGCCTAGCATCTGGCTGTATACTTTCACATCCTTTTACACAGAAGACTGTAATAGAGATACTTTTATCTCCAGCTTTTCTACCACTTGTGTTCAGTTAGCTGTTCAGAATACCAAGCAAGTTGTATATCTGAGCAAGTAAGGTCATAGTGACAGCAACCTCAGCTGCAAATTTCCAGTTCCCGTGGTAGCAAGCAATGATGACGGCCTGCTGGGCATCCATCTCCGCGAGCCGCTGGCTGCAAGTTTTCTTTGCTGTCCTAGACCCTTGTGACATGTTATTGTGCACCACTGCACGCTGTGCTACATGTTAAAGCGGTTCTGATGTGAAAGGTTTATTCTCACAGTGAAGTTTGCAGTAGCAAATAGATTTGAGCTCCCTTCAAATGAAAAACTATTGTATTAAATGGAAGATGCTCACGTGACTCTTGCTTAGGCTCCCTTCAGCTACTGGTTTTCATCTTTAGCCTGAGGGTGGGGAAACAGTCAGAAATTTCTGTTCTGCTTTGCCCTTAGCTTTGTGTCTTCTCTCACTTGTCCTGATGGATTTACATAAGTTCCCTACTTTGCCTTCTGTCTGTACCAACTGCATCAGCATTTTGCCCACGCCACGCTTGTCCCAACACCCTCTGTCTCTGAGGCAACAGCCTGAGTGAAAAGTTTGGGTTGCAGTCACAGCCATCATTCTGCAGCACAGTGATCCCACAGAAGAAGATTATCCAAAGCAGACAGTCTGGGTCTCATTTGTGATACAGTCTCTACTCCTGGTAGAAAAGGATCGTGTCAATGTAAATGCTTTGTCTTATGTCCATGGGTAGCAACAAAAGGATTGTCAATCATTTTAATAGCTCTGGCTTTGGTATTTGAATCAGCTTTTTCCTTCCTATTTGACTGATAAACTACACTCAGCTTGTTCATATTATGGATTTAAAAAAAAAAAAAGTCACATAAACTGCTTCATAAGACTGTGGTGATCTGTGTAGCAGTGATAGTAACATCAACATCTGTCCCATGTTTTACATAGACACTGATTAGCGCCTGTGGACCTACAGCATAAACCAAAGGTTGCCATTTTTTTCCTTTGAATAAAAACTTAAGTATATTAAAAAATTACTAACTCTAAAAGCCTCTGCAATGACAAAAAGCACTAGCTGGTTGTTGATACCCAGACCAGTGGTGACACAAGATGTGTGTTTTCACATCACTCCTTTCTAAAGAAAGTTACTGAGGACAGAATACAAATTACAGATTCACACACGTTGGAACAGACCTAGCAGTTCATCCAGTCCAACCATCAGCCCAACACTGCCGTGCCCACTACACCATGTCCTCAAGCACCACCTCTACACGCTCCTTGAACACCTCCAGGGATGGCGACTCCACCACTTCCCTGGGCAGCCTGTTCCCATGTTTGACCACTCTTTCAGTAAAGAAGTTTTTCCTAATATCCTAATTCTAATAAATAAAATATCCTAATCCTAATAAATAAACCTCCCC
>NW_010263761.1:0-47052 GCF_000690775.1 Eurypyga helias
CCAGCACAGATGTGGAAATGTCACATACCCAACTGGAAGTAAAAGCCACAAAGTTGGTGTTATCAGCACTGCTATATGCAGCTCTGTATAGAAAGGGCAGGCTTAAAATTAACGGTGGTGTCCCTTTCACACAGCCACTTTGGGAAGGGAAGAGAAGGGAGGAACACCTCTGCTTACAAAACTCTCTCCTTCATAAACCCAATCACAGTTGGCAGTCAGCTAGAGTGAAGTTCAGGCTCCTTTCACCAATATGGGAGAAACAGGTAACTCGATTGAAGAAAAAACAGTACAGATGTTATGTCCAGTTTAAGCACCAAAGAGTCCCTGAACTTTCTCTGACCTTTCTCAGTAGGACACTCAAAGACAAGACTAGAGCTATGGGAAGACCGAACATTTTGCACTTGCTCTTCAGCCAAGAAGCCAGTCTAACTCTGGGGGAGTGTGAAGACAGATGAACAGAACTCAATCAAGTTGATGCAAGGGAAGGGCAATTTTATGATGGAAAGATTTAAGGTTATGGTTGCTTCATAGTTGCCTCCAAGGCCTATTTGTCTCTCCCAAAGGTAGGACTTGCAGGTTGAGAGGCGCCCCTCAGTAAAACGTATTTTATGGCACTATTGAATTTAGTGGTATGTAATTAGCTATAAAATCTAGCACTGTGTGGCTCAGCCAGCCATCTCTCCCATCAATTTTGTCAATAATGACAACAACAAAAAGTCAAGAGCAGAAAGATACATTGCTGGCTATTGCTCCAAGTAGCAGTCTGAGCATGTTTTATTATTGCCCGTGAAAGGTCACCACTATTTTAAACCCTGACAAGGCCGTTGTGGCATGGAGTTTTCACTAATCCCTCTTCCACCATTTCCTTTGGCCTTCCCTGGTCCCATGCCTGGCAGGCTGTCCTGGCTTCGAAGACCTTCACCTCCCTTTTGGAGGCTCCTCCCGGGGACCCATTGCCCTTGGGAGGTCTGCCACATCTGCTCTCCTGCACCGCATGGCCCTCTCAGTGTGCTTTTGTGTCAGGGAGCCCCCAAGGGCACAGGGTTTCTGTTTGATAATGCTGAGCATACTGCTGGCACCTCACATGCTCTACATAAATCATTGGGATGAATACTGCCAAAGATGATGTTTCTTGCAAGTCCTCATCACAGCATGGCCCAGTCTCACACGGCTCAGGACTGCTGCTCAGTGGATTATGATCCTGGTTGCCCCACAGACCACAACAAAGCTATGAGGCCAAGGTGATGTCTACATCAAACTCCCTTGGCTCTCTGTGCATCTCACGGGGTGACCTGGGTGCAGAGGCCTCAAGCCTTCTTCTAGCTCATGTGCTCGGGATCCCTCCCTGCAGAATCAAAGAGCAGCAGACAGCAGGAAAAGCAGAGGGGAAAGCTGGAAAGCTGGACTTCTCCCACATATGCGATGGGGACACATGGAGAAGGCATGCACCAAAGATGGAGTGCTCACAAAACCAACTTTAAACTTTGAGGTCATCTTTTCAATTAACACTACCAGGAAAATAACTCCATCAGGGAGACCATTCTTACCAAAATGGTCATTCCCAGAGTTGATGCTTCAGGAAAAGGTAATTCAGTTCCATGGACACAGATATAATGGGCTTGTCTGAATGTTTTCCACATACATCATAGTCTGAGATTCTGATGTCAGAATGATGGATGAAAACTTTCTAATGTGGGTGGGCTACAGGTCTGATAAAGTTTACTGCGGGATTACTGCCAAGATCTATTCATTACAGTCCTCTAACCCACCATTTTTCACTCTTGCCATTCCTAATGCTTCTCAGGAAAGGGTAAGAATTCCATAAAAAGATGTTAAACATATTTTTTCTTCTCTATCTCCCTCTTCTTTCCAGTCTACACTTTCATCACTTTTAATACTGAGTTTTTCAACTTTTTATGGGTATTCTCTTGCCCCACCCAAATCATTTACTCTTCTAACCTGTCTTTTTTTTTCCATTTTGACTCTAGCTATCTATCTGGTGCATATACCCTGCTCCATAGATTCAGTTCAATCTCTGAATCAAGCACAACGGCACAGAGAAGAGCAAGTACAGGAATCAACACTTGGTTACTGCTCCATGCGAGGCTCTGGTAGCTGTGCACTGCTGCAAGCAGAGCGGGAATACAGAAACCATCAGCCAGCAGTGGCAGTGCACACTTACAGCCATGTGCAAGGAGGAGCCGAGGGAAAGCTGAGGTGCTCTGGGAGTCTGTGGGAGAACGGCAACGTTGAACACGTGGCTTTCCAAGCTGGCTTGTGGACTGGCAGAGCTGGACACCTGGGAAGGAAAGATCACATGAATGGATACCTGGCAGGGGACACCACTGCATTTCTTACTTTCTCCTCTCCTCCTGGTCTAGAAAGCCAAAGACACACCTTTCCAGCAGACACCAACCCAAAGCGTATGCAGGTGGTAGTTGCTGGGAACTAAGGCCTTTAAATAGTAAACAGTTTCTCCATTATTGCCTGCACAACCTATAAATGGTTTACCTCTCTGTTAAGGTTTAGAAAGACAGCTGTTTGTCAATTCCCTACCTGTTACTCATTCCCGCTTCCCCCAGTTGCCGCCACAGTTTTGCTGAATTTTACTCCAACAGTCTGTACAGTTTAGTGGAACATTCCATCACAGGGACAGAAAAAATAACGGCTTTTTAAACCTTTCTCCCACCCTCAAAATGACCATCAGTTGTGCTGACAAAGTGAAAATAACTGGTCTTTTAACAATGACACTGTCTTGGCAGTGGCTCCCTGTGATCTCGTATCTTCCAAGACAGGCTGCGCTCATGTTTCACTGAGACCCATAAACATTGACCATATTATACTATATTCCATATTCTATGGTAACACCAAAGTTAAGTCAATGGCACCTTAACTCATAAGAGCAAACCTGCAGTAATGACATATAAAGCAAATAAGATTAAATTTGTAAAAATTGAAAGGACCAAAACCATCCCATAGAGATAAAAATTCAAAGGACCAAAACCATCCCACAGAGATAAACCTGCACATGTTCACAGCAATCCTGAGATAAGGCAAGAACCCAAAGAAATACAGCCCCTTTCTTCGTTACTCAGTTACAGCTTTATCGTTCGGTAGGGATGGAAGTCCACACCTGAATTCAATAGAGCACTTTGTGAGCAAGAACAGGCTTCAGCACAAACTGAATTTCAAGAAAATGCATAAAAATGCATGCTCTGCTGAAAGAAATTATTGTAGGCATTTGCTGAACCTGCTCAGAATTGCTGTCATCTGAATGGTAATTGTCAAAATGCTGATAAAAGCAACATGTCAGCCTTTTCTGAGATGCCCCAGTCCACGGTTCAAGACTCGGACAGACGTGTTACGGTCTCCTGATGTCACCCAGGCAATCGCAGCTTCCTTTCTCAGTAGGGCTCGCCGTACAATTATTGCTACCGCTCCAAGATACTAAAACCAAACATTTAACTCATGCAAAATGCATACTCTATAAGAGGAATGTAGCAATTAAGCTAAAGATTAGCTTGTTCAACACTGACGCTCACAAATTCCTCATTATCACTTATGTTAATTACTTTAGAAATTACCTTAATTGCCTCTCTGGTGCTACGGTAATAGCTTCTGACTTGTAAACCAGATGTAACAAATACTGCATGCAAGTGTTCACGTAGGCTTAGCATTACAGGAGGCTGTTAAACCTTCCAAGCAAACAGCAAGGACCTGTCTGAGGAATTTTATGGCCCTTAAACCTGTGGGGAGGTGGGATTTATTATCGTATTACATCTGCTGGGGAGTATTTGCACCTTTTTGCCTGTTTGCAAGAAGAAATTTATAGCAAAAATGAAATTTTTAGTTTAGGGACTGCAGAAAGTAGGAGGGTCACCAGGTTTTGGGGCTTGCAAAACAACTTAAAAAAAAAAAGGTGCTCGGAACACTTTGCACTTGGAGTAAATATTAGAGGATTTATGAGAGGGCGATGTATTTGTCATGCAGTACCAAGGGGTCGAAATCCCTGTCTGAACTGCAAATGGGGCATCAAAACCACCAGGATATGAGCTGCAGGAACACACCTTGCACAGGGAAGTCCTTTCACAGATGTCTGGATCGCAGGGATGGCATAGGAAGAGTGTGGGCCAGAGGACCTCTGTAAGGATTTCCTCGTGCAGATTTGGCACTCAGCTGGAAGATCCCCAGGACAGCCAAATGCTTGGCTACCTGGACCCACCTCCCCCATTTTCCCTTGTCCCCTGGGACCAGCCTCATCTCAAAGAAGGGTGGGGGAAAGAAGGCAGCAGGTTACAAGAAGAGCATGAATTACCCTCTCTGTTACCTCCTCTAAGTTCTGTCAGGCAAAAGAACCATTTCCTGTTCCTATTTCTTTCCCAAAAGTGATGCCAAGCACATCAGTAGGGTGCTCCCAAGAGACAATCCTACCCCACAGGCAACAGCCCAGTGGAAAAGAGATCACTGTCACAGCAAGAATCAGTCTCTGGACACTCTGTCATGCTGATGGGATGTTATAAGCCTGCTAGTTCCATCCAGTGGAAGCAGTAAGCATGTATCTGTTTTCCCATTCACCCTGGGGACTCTTGATCTCGGAGAGCTTTCCTGCTTAGACCAGCTAGCAGCCACTGGGATGTCACTGCTTTTCTACACAACCCTTCTTCCTGCCTGAGATGGAACTGTTCTACAGAAAATCAGGAGAGCTATCAGTTCAATAGCTTAAACGTTAGATGCTACTTGAAAGAAGATTTTCTCTGGATTTGCAATATGGCCTGTGATTTGACATCCAGAAGGTTAATGCCACTGCATGCGGCTCAGCGCTGTGGGTAGCTGGCTGGCTGGCTGCTTCCACTGCCACAGATTAAAACCTGGGGATCTGCATGCAGCAAAAGCTCTCTTGGGCATGAATAAGAGCCTCCCAGCAATAGCACGGTGGGTTTCATCCGCTCTGACGCATAAGCACGTTCATCTACAGGCAAGCAACACACACCTGCATACACATATGCCTGCATGTAAATACAAATACATATTTACACACATATTTGTGTGTGTGTGCATGTATTCATGTCTGTGTATCTATTAAAACTTTGGGTCACGATACAAGGAACCGCAGACTGAGCAATCTCAGAGAAAAATGCCATCAGAGCTGCTGAGTGATCCCCCCCTGCGAATATGATGAGGAGTACCTGGAATTGGAAGGAGTCACTCTCTACTTCAGAGCCAGAGTGCCTGTACCACACAATGCCTTCGTTGATGTCCTGCTGGGTAAAAGAGGTTGTAGGTGAGGCTGCTCTTCCATCAGGCAAAAGCTGCCACGAGTCTGCTGGGCCGTCTGCCGGCATTGGGACCAGAAGCACGACTTCACCTGGGAAAAGCAAAGATTAATAGCCAGGGCACAACTTGTGAGAAAACAAGGAGGAATAGATGCCTTTTCACCAACTAACGAGCATCCAAGACAAATGTCCACCCAGCCTTAGTTATTTTCTATCTAGTGGGACTAACAGAAATAGCAGCAGAGCTCCTAAAAACCACTAATGGACCATGCAACATCCCACTGACACAGGGAAATTTTATCTGGTGTTTTGGCAAAGGGTAGATCAAGTAACTCGTGCAAATACACAGAAGTTGTTCACAGTCAAGCAAAGAAGAGGATCTGCAACTTTAAATTCGCAAAATGTCATTCTGCCCAATGACCAGCTCATTTCAACCTCGAAATGTGCCCGTTTGATAAAATGAGCAGAAAAACAGAGGCAAAGGAGATTGCTCACTTCCCAGAGCTCCTGTGAAGGGACAAGAGAGAAGCGAGGCACAATCAGGGTTAAAAAGCACTGCAGCAGACTACACGTCTTCCCTCAAGGGTACAACTTAAATATCAGAATACAGAACACAAGTTTTTTCAAGGTCAGCTCTTTTCTAGCTCTTTTGGGTACTTATTATGCCAAAAAAGTATACTCAACTAACTTCTCTGGACAGAAACCTTCAACGGAAAAAGAGCTCTTGAACAGATATAGTAAAGGACCTCTATATCATAGGCTGTATAGAAAGCCTGCACACCCTGGTTTGTAGCTCCTACTCCAAAGTTATGTAGCTTTTCTATCTGTAACACTGGGTTTATTTCTGATTTTTGTAACAGAAATAGATTCTCAGCTGGACTGAAACATCACTGGTTTCATTGCAGATATGACAGAGAAGAGCAGGATGGGGGCATGTCCCACCGGTTATCAGCTTTCCTCACGTGTGCCTGCAAGGATTGGATTTTGATGTCACTACTCATGTTCAACAGACTTTAATCCAAAAACATCCTCTAATAAAATTCGTCAAAGAGCCAAGTGCTACCCTCCAAGAGGATATCAAAACCTTGGTCATCAATTTTATTGATGTGAACATTCTTCCTAATCACACACATAAACAAAATTAAATGCTGACAAGGAGCAAGAGTATCAAAATAAATGGCATCTTTTTCAATTTTACAATGTAATTTACTTGTTTTGTAGTTAATGTATAATCTGTGAAAAAATTATACGTTTCCCCTATCCTTACTATTCCCCTGACTATGTATAATTTAGCTGCTTTTTAAATAACTTGCTGGTTGTATATTGAGCTTTTCTACTAGTCTTTGAAAGTATCCCTCATGGCTACCAATCCTTACTACGTATAGGGGAAGGGGAAGAACGTCCCTGACTACGTATAATTTAGCTGCTTTTTAAATAACTTGCTGGTTGTATATTGAGCTTTTCTACTAGTCTTTGAAAGTATCCCTCATGGCTACCAATTCAGAAGCCACATATATTATAAATCACTTCAACTCTCCTTACAGCATTAATCATTCTGTTATGCATAATACCCATCATAAGTTCATTTCCCAAAACCACCCTTAAAACAGTTGGAGTAATCAAAGAATAATTCAGCAGGCTGAAATATCACACTTCCATTTTATCATCAAACTCTATGTTAATATTCCCTTATCAGTGCCCTAATTACATACATTTTGCTCACGGCAGTTCACCACCTTAATCTTTTGTGTGATTTCTAAAGATGCTAATCACATACCCAAAGGAGTCAGGGCCTGCAAGCTGTTTATCCCTTTCAAAGTAAGAGAAGAAACAGAACATCCACCTGCTTTAAGTGAGATGCATGTCTATGTGTCTCTTATGTAAGTTAATATTTAACATGATCAGAAGGAACAACTCTGAGGTGTTTACTTACATAGTTTATGATTATCATTTCATTTGAAACTTATTTTTTAAAATAGAAAAGCACCTGTTTATAGGTTACACACACGAATGTACAACTTGCGCACACTCAGGCAATTTATTGCAATCGATGGAGCCAACATAGCTGCAGTTTCCAGAGCTGTCGAGAGGGTTCAGGCACTGTGGTCTCACCCGTTTTCAGAAGAGTGGACACTTGTATCACTTTTCATTGGCTGTAGAGATTTCATCCTCTAAGAATGTATGTCACATGGAGCAGCTTAGGGGATAACAATATCTACTCATGTAGAAGTGAATATTTTTTCCATGTAACAGAGCTGTGTTGAGGAATTCTGTGTGCTGGGAGGAGAGCCAGGGAAGACACTGGTTCTATTTCTGGGGACAAAACAGGAGGCCCAGGATAAAGAGATCCTTAGAAAGATCAACTGTCCTCTGCTGCCCAACTGTCCAGAATCAAATCAAGCCCTGCAGAAGGAGGGGATATGGACAGCAATCTTCCTTCTCTAATTATATCCCTTTGGTTTGGTTTCAGTCTCTTGAAATGAAGGGCAAGCAGCCTTCTTTGCCCATGCACTTGTGCCACAGAAATGTAGTAGCTAATTCTAAAGTGGTTGTCTTTCCTACCTAAAAAAATCACATTATATATTTTCAACAGGTACGAATATCTTTTCCAGTACTCAAGTATTAAGATAGGCAGATACGCCCTCCTTGATTATGGACCCATTTTGCACATTTCTCGGTCTTATTTTTTTCCTCCCTTGCTGTGAAATAGTATTTTAGATAAAATTGCGAAGATCATTGATTTCTACTGCTTATTCCTCACCTGCAGCTACAAACCCACTTGTGTTATTGCAATTAATTACAGTAGAGATAATTATGGTGATACAAATACAGGATTATAAATTTTGGTTAGGGTTAGGCAGCAGGAGACAAGCTCCTCAGGGAAAATTCTTGTTTTCATGTAAATGCTTATTAAAAATGAGAAGACAGTTCTTCATCTGCAGAAAACTAAAGGGGGAAAACAAATTAATTACTTCTCTTCTAAATTGCAAAAATAACATAATCTATGTTTCCATCAGGTACTGGCAGCTGTTATGGAAACCAGACTATCCTTACAGCAAAAGGCAAAAAAACAGCACTGATGTTGCTAAAGGGATCCTCTAATTTTATCCGCCTCAGCAAATTAAAAGCAATGACACCACTTCATAGAAGTGCAAAATATATTATTTAAAGATGTGATGATGAGGGGGAAAATAACATTTTTGTTTTCTGTCCATATTTCCTTTCCTCCAACATATGACGCCTTCTCTTTTCCATCCAGTTTCTCTCAGTTTGTATCTCAGCCACAAATCCCAGTACCTTCTACACTCCTCCTCGGTCTGGGTCCAGAAGATATTCTATAAGCTGCAGTCCTGCGCATGGGGTTGCTTGTGAAAGCCGTTACTCTCAGAGATGAGAGCAGAGTCTCAAAAGAAATTTGGAGACAAGAATTATATATGGATGCAAATGTCACCAATTTCTGTTTGGGTCAATGACCCCTTCCACTAGTAGAAATTAAATCAAATCTCATGGAATTTAGGGATTTCTCCAATTCTTCAAGGTAAACTTTGGCTCAGCAGTTTCTAGAGGTAGGAATTACTCTATGCTGCTCTTAAACCAGCCATTTATTGTAGAATATTATCTTTTGGCAGTGAGTAAGACTCTGCTCTTGCAATGCTGTAAATCAGCCAGAATTTCACTACCACTAGAGAAACACAGCTGCAGAAGTTCAGATTACTAGGCAGGACAATACTGCTTCACTACTTTGCACGCCCATTTGAAGTAGAAAAAGATGGGGTTAGCAGCACTTATAAGGAAATACTGCCTCAAATGCTATTTGTTGTGGGCAAAATACCATGGAAGAATCATGTTCCCATAGGTTTTGTGAAGAACATCCTTCTCCCCAGAATTAACCAGAACCCTGCACTTTTATTTAGCAGATGGAGACCTTGGGGAACATGGAGTAAAAAGCAACACCCTTTTTGACAGCAAAATCCAAAAGATATTTACCATGTCTTGGCTGGTCCTTGACGATGGTGTAGGTTATCTCAGAGTCACGGGCACTGGGCAGCTCGGCATGAAGAACTGTCTTGGAGATCTGTAGCATGCCTCCCTGGGGCACCCAGACCAGGGAATTTGTCACCAGCTGAGGGGTCCTGTCATTCTGCACACAGGGGGACAGCAGAAGAAGGCTTAACTGAATGTCAGGAATGCTGCACTGATGGAAACAGATTTTCAAGTGAAAAGGATCAAGCAGAGTATTTTGGAATTTCTTATGCACTCAACCCTGGTTGCCTGCTTCAAGAAATGGTTGTACATGCTTCACCTATACCTCTTGGACCCAATTCTTACCCTGTAGAACTGGCCTTGTCCTCCAATGTTTCTGAGTTCTTGCCGCTGACCCTAAACCTTCGTGACCTCAGTCTCCCTCCATAATTTTGTCTTTTACCACCACCCTGATTAACTTTTGACATGCCTTGACAGGACTTATCTCTATGGCACAGTGGAAAACTTACTGCTATCAACATCTGGAAAAAAGTGTCCAGTCTACTACACTAGTGTGATGGGATCCACAGTTTCTCTCACATCTCTTCATTTTATTTCTAGAACTATACACCTTTCAAGGGTACTTACAGAACAACAGCTTCTTACTCATCCAAACGTATCTCTCTATGGCACCTCCACTGTCTTTACACACACCTATAACTGTTACTAACTCTCCATGAGCAAACCCAGGTTCAAGACCAACCTCATCCTTTTCTTTAAGATGGGGGAAAATTGAACTTCAGGGTACGCAGATGCTAAAGATGAATTTTGGCTGACACATGAACCATGACAGTTTTCAATCCTTTGCTTGAACAGAAGCAGTTTAACAATCAGAAATTAGGTATGCAAATTTTACTTAGTAACTACTGCACCAAATCCACATCATTTTTTTTGCTGTTAGAACATCCTTTTAGACTTTTAGATCAAGCATCTTCTCTCTGTGTGGGGACTTACACCCATGGTCAGGTCATCTCTTAACCACTTTTGTAAACCTAAAGTCTGCTTGAGCATTCCTCAAAGTCTTTTACTACTTGCTGGGTTTTCTAACCTTCAAATTATCCCTGCGTCTTTTTTTCCAAAAGAATATTTATCTTATTCAAGCTTCTTGAAATATAGATGTTGGGATTGGACGGTTTCACTACATTTCTTCATATACTTCAGTAAGACTACTCTAGCGTTCCAGGATTATACTAGCCCTTTTTGCCTCTGAATTACTTCGTTAGCTCACGCTCTGTTGGACAGGCCACCGAAATTCCTGTGACTTCTTCTGCACCTTATAAAGTCTAGCTGCTGTAAATGTGATTTCTCTTCTTGATTTCTGCAGATTCGCCTTGAGATTGGCTGTGAGGTACATATCAGTCAAAATCCTGACTGTTCACCTTCCTCCTCATTTACTACTTTACATAATCATGTGTCACTCCAAGAACTGATAAACGACTCATTACTACGTTCCATGAATCTTCAACAGAGACAGTAGAGAGAGCTCAGCGGATGTTTGTGAAGAAGAATCATGTTAAAGGATGATTTCCCATCTCCATTTTGACATGTTTCCCAGCACAATGGTTGCTTTATTTTTTAAAGAACAGTGAAGAAGAAAACCAGACCCTGTGCCAGCCAAGAAAACCCTGACAGTATATATGATAACTTTCCTCTGACCTTATTGATTTGGTCACATCGTGACACATACAGGCCTAGCAAAAGCATAACTTTGGACCAGGAAACAATCTAAGAAGGTCAGAAAGGTTCCAAGATTTATTGTGTAAGGAGAGAAAAGACAGACTAGCCACACTTCCAAGAATGACAGGCAAAATGCACTGTTTGAAAATAAAATACTTCTAAGTGAATGTTCGTTAAATCTAAGGTTGTGGATTTGCTATAAATATGGAACCCTTTGGCTTTTTGGTAACTCAATGATTGAATGTTCCTGGGCTGGCCACATTAAACCGGCCTGGCGTTTTGTAACACTGTTCCCAGACAGCTTTGATGCTGCGATCCTGCTGTTAATAAACACACATCCACGAAACAGCTGGTTTTGCTCAGTAATCTTTTTAAAAATATATTTAGTGACAAGCTATAGTCCCATCTGAGTGCTCACCCTGTATTCAGCAAAAAAGCTAGAATCACATCAGAGTTTTTAAATTTATTTTACGGATACCTGAGCACACAGTTAGCAAACTGTGGGAATGAATTCACAACACAGGAAAAGTGTTTTCAGGGGATCTGGGGAGGCTAACATGCTCCCTGGTCCATGCTTCAGTTACCTGCTCCCAAGCAGGGCAAGATGCAGATATTCTGGAGACCTCCCTTAACACGATCTCCTCTAGAGATCCAACACATTCCTAAAATTAACATTTTCTGTCTTTTTCCTGCATTCTCCCCAGCTTCTCAGAAAAGAAAGGCCTCCATATCCCCTCAGCAATGGCCAGATCACATGTGGGTAGGTCTGACCTCCTCTGGCTTACATTACACAGCCTGTGATAATATTTTCTAGGGCATGGACTCCTTATTCCCCATTGGAGAACCACTGGTAATGCCCTGCCAAAAATGAAGCACCAGCAGGTCTCAAATTAACTTCACAGAAGCTGTAATTGTTAGAGATTGTCAATAAAAATATACAGCAGTGCAAATCGTTATCAAGAGCTCTCAAAATAGAGGCCAGCTGTTCAGACTGCAGTAGGTCAAACGAAGCATTTGGATGGGGGCAAATAGGGAAAAAGCAGGCGGTTAGCAACCAAGGGGACTAAAAAAAGCACCTTGCAGAAAACAAGGCACACCCGTTGTAAAGAAACAAACCTCTCTGATTTAGAAGGTTATGTTGTTCTTCATTTATGTTTTCGCACTTTCACCGCAGTGCGCCTACGGATTAAAGTCTGAGAATTCCACTGTCCGAGCCCATTGAATAGGAAAGCTAGAAATGCCCTTTCACGCCAGGCCTTCCTACAGAAAACCGCTCAGCAGCACATTATGACAGGTTCTGCGTACTCTGACAGCCACACCTTGCACTCCCACACCGCCAGCCAGGGTCCTACCAGGCTCTTGAAGCAACCTTTGGATGTAAACCAAGGAAAAAAACCCAAGTGTCTTTCCCCATGTGTCTCAACAGTACCTTTTCAGAAACACACCCTGCACGCTTTTCAGCTCCCAAGGCTATTCCGCAAAGATAATTAGGATGAGGCAGGAGCTGGGTATCTGCCAGCTCTACCCTGGTACTAAAAGCTGCTCCGTTCTCACACCTCTGTCACCACCTTTATTCTCCCCTGTAGCCAAGCATTGGACAGAGACTTGGAAAGATAATGAGAGACGAGGGAGCGCAAAAGCGGCTAATAAAAGAAACCGTACTCAGCAGTTCACCTTCGCCGGCGTTTACAAGAACCTGCTTAATCAACAGCAAAAATCCCCCCAGAAAAGTGTTACAAACAACACAGAGCAGTGTCCAAGCATTTTACAGTCTTTCTGATCTTACACAGGCTCCTTAGAGGCACGGAAATGATCTGGGTACAGAAACCACAGGCAGGGCTGCTCTTATTCCTGGAGTCTAATAACTTAGCACCAGCCCTTTTTCATCGCCAGACTGGTGTATGAGTCATGTCACTAATTATCATTAATTACTACCGCAGCTTTAGGAGCACCCACGGGGTCCAAACGGGATCAGTCCCTTCTTGTGCTAACTACACAGATGCACACGGCGCTTGTAAACCTTATTTCAGATTTGCATGCCCAAGTTGCTGTGAAAGACATCTCACAGAGCGGAGGAGAAAGGAGGGGTAATACCATCTCCTCCTGACTCCTTTTCACTGTGCGAAAGCACTCCAAGATTGTGTAGTTCTCAGATCCATACATAAAGAGATCGCAAACAGTGGTCTTTGACAGCTCTATTTTTCATTGCTCTGTCACATTAACTAAGGGATGAGGAGATCTTCAGCTTTTTTCCCTTCTGTTTTATTACAATACCACAATATCAGAACTGAAATGCTTGCAAGCACTTCAGCAACCTTGTATTTTTTCAAGGCTTCACCCCACGTACTGTATGTATTTAATGCCTTGTTTGGCTCAGGTTTGTTTCATAAAAAAATGGAAAAGCACCACTGTTTCCAATTTACTGCTGCAATCCCAGTAAGATTTGATACAAAGTGCCACTTCATGTCCAAACATAGAGGAGACAAACAACCGTTTAATTATGAACAGCAATAGAACCGAGAAACAAAAATTAAAACACTTCTTAGTAATTTATAACTTTAGGTATCTGTGCCCTGTCCTTAGATGTGGTGAGCTGGCCCTGGCTGGAGGCCCGGTGCCCACCAAAGCTGCTCTGTCACTGCCCTCCTCAGCTGGGCAGGGGAGAGGGAACATGATGAAAGGCTCATGGGTCAAGATAAGGGCAGGGAGAGAGATCATTCAGCAATTAACGTCACAAGCAAAACAGACTCCCCCTTCTTAAACCTGTTATACCAGAGACGCTGATGGCCTGAGCACTGGTGGGTCCATCTTGGAGCCGTCTGAATTTGGTTCTGTCAGACATAGGGAGGCTTCCAGCACCTTCTCACAGAAGCCACCCCTTGTAGGAGCCCCCTTCCCCCCCCCAAAAACCTTGCCACGCAAACCCAATGCAAGGGCAGTTATCAAATAGAAAGATGCATCCAGTGAGTTTGGTGGAGCAAGGCTCAGTGAACAGCAGAGATCTTGAGCTCGGGAGACACCATCACCAAAGTACCAGTGATGTACCTTATCAGTCAAGTTGTTTAGTTCATGTGTGGTTCTTTTGTGTCTCCCACCACACTCCCGTTAGCCCAGTGACTGGTGTGCCTATCTCATCAGCCCTCTCTCTCCTCCATACGCTCGTTCTCTAATTCACTGCCCTTACCAGTGCAAAAATAACACTTGCAACTCCAGAAAATCAAATAACTATGGACTTTGATTTGTCAAAGCCGCACAATTTGAGCTGAACCATTACCGCTGCAAACCAAAAATTCGGGTGACTTCCAAAACTCAATCAATCCACGACTTTGTCCTGTCTCTGACCACAGCCTGTCAGTAGCACAGGATTTGTGACACCTCAGGGACAGCGTAATACTTCTCCAGACTTCTAATTTGCCTGTAAGGGTTTATGCCACAGTACATACCTTGGGAACAATCTTAATGTGGAACAGAAGGTTCTGGAAGTGGTACCCATCGTTCACTTGCAGAAGAACTGCATCATCCCGGGTGTCAGAGCCATCATGAGCGTAATGCAGCAGTCCGCTGGCAAGGTCATCCAGGTGGAACATGTGGACTGCAGAAGCTGAGTCTCCAGGAGGTCTGATAAGCCGCCCATGACGTGGAGGCTCTAAAACCATCAGTACAACGTCCTGAGGATTGTCACTGTCTCTCACACTAAGCAACAGTTCTGTTATAGTTCCAATTTTCCCTCTGCGGACAAGGAGGGCCTCGTTTCTGAACACATATGGGGCCTGAAACACAAAAGCATCTCAGAGTAAGACCCCCCAAAACCTGCGTGCCCAGGTGATCTGTTTAAAATGAGTTGCAAAGAGGGGAAAAAATGAAGGAAGGAAAAATGCCAGGAGAGGGAAAATAATCTACCCAGGATACTAATAGCAGTGAGCCAAACTGAGAGGCAGAAGCTTGAATTAATGCTTCTAAGTAGAAATGAGTCAATTAATACTGAAGGATGTGCTTTTGCTTGTCTCAAACTGAAAGTCCATCTCAAAGACAGCAAAACTGGGCATCACAGCCTTATTTCAACCTAGAGCGAAGATCAGCTAGAGTCCACAGTTCTGCTCCTTTAAATTAGTTCCCTAGTTCTTCATGACCAAGAAAGTTTTAAATCTGCAGTCCCTATTGATCCCGATAAACATAATTTGCCATCAGTAATGCCTTGCCTCGGGAGGGGGGTGATCCCACAGAGACAAAGTCAAAGCCCCGGGAACATTCAGCAGGGAGAAAACTGCTGCCATCTCACCTGCGTACAACTTATCAGGGTTATTAAGGATCGGCAGGCAAAATTCCTGTTATTAAACCTCACTTATGTATTCTGGGGCAGTGACTGCGGCTCTCACTTAGGTGAATGTCCTACTGAGGTAAACAAGAGATTAGACTGAGCAAAGATTTCAGAACCTGCCAGAATCAATATACACACAACAGGATCAAAATCTACAGTTTGTCTTACACTAAAGGACAAACCAGGAAACTTCTGGAAATTAGAAGCGATGGAATGACTATTATGGAATACAGTGAATAAGAACACCAATGTGCAATTAAAAAAATCATAATTCCTAACCCTGAAGCTACCACCTCTCCAGGACCCCAAACTGGAAAAAAAACCAAGCAGTGTGAAGTCTCAAGATTGTCAGAGAACCACAGAAATTATGTATCTCAGGAGAAGTTATTTCCCATATGGAACACCAGATACATTAAATTGGAGACCCTTCTGCAGGCCCCGAGAATGGTATGTAGTGAGCAAGTCAGCAGCTCACCATGTTTTTGAGTTGCTGGCTACACTCCTACTACACTCAGCATGAAGCACAGAATAGCACCAGCATCTTCAGACACAAACCCATCCACCACTGCAAAAATTAAAGAAATTAATTTCTTAAATTACTCATTGTGAGGATGGATGCTGAGTCAGGCTTGTAGGCAGGAAGGAGTCAGCACTAACAGAGAAAGGATAATAGGCAGATTTCCAGTTACAGTTTTATCAAGACAGTTAATGCCTCTCTGAGGATGTAAAAGGGCTGTAAGAGTACCAGACTCTCATTTCCACTTTAAAGTCTCTTTACACTGCTAGAATATGCCAAGTAGCCACAGCAACTTCAGTTTAGGCAAAGCTACCTGATTGAGCTGTCAACGAGACAGTTTGAGTATGGAAAAAGCTCAGTGCAAGCTGCAAAGCCTCCCTGGAAACCTGGACCCCGTGAACCCGCTGCCAGCAAGACCAGCAGGAAGCGGGAAGCTGGGCCGGGCAGTTCCAGCACATCCACTGCCTTCACAGCAGCACCAGAGGAGCCTGAGTTCAAGTTTAAGAGTAGCTTGAGTGGGAAACAAAGCCTGTCTGGAGGGAGGTGATGGTATGACCTACTGATAGGCTGAGCTTGGAACACAGCTAGGCTGAGTTTGGACAACTCCTCCGTTCTGTAATGCTGCGTCCTCTCCCTTAATGTGTATCTTGCACATCTCTTCATACCTTGCCTTTTTAGAGACCCTTAGAAAAGGAGTCTCAAATGTACTGCCTGTATAGCATCTCTCAGGGGTGAGGCCCTGCCACGATATCATGCTGCAGACTTTAAATTACAAAACTATGAGAGACGTGGACACTTGACAGTACTTGCCCAAAAGTGGTGAGCAGTTTATGAGACACACCTTAAATAGCTCATGCTGATTTAATTCCCAGCTGTCCCAGAACAGAGCATTTAAGTAAATGCTCTTGACTGTCAAAGCATCCCCGCCATAGGGATCAATTGTTGTTCAATTGCCCTGCAGCAAGAGACGGAAGCAGACCATCCGTGGATCCAAATAACAATTTAAACAGCAGGGACTCCTTAGCCCTCACTCATAATCGCTCTACGATTGTACAGTTATAATTCCCCACACAAGCAAAATCACATGGGCCAGCCGTCTTCAGTCACTTGCCCCAAGTCCAGTTCTTCCATATGACTTTCAGCTGCCTCTCAACTAAGTGAGAACTGGGTCTGATCTGCCTGACCCGAACTCCAGCTCAACTTATGCCCAGCTCCTTTGTTATCACTGCAAGAAACCAGGGCTCCAAACAGTACAAAATTTGTGGGTTTTCCCAAGCTTTGTCACATTACCTGTGTTGAAAATGCTTGAATGTTGACCACCTCGGGATGGGAGAAGAAATGTTGATCACTCATCTTCAAGGAAAACTGCCCTTTCCTAAACAAGTTCCCAACAAGCCAAAATATTGAAAAATACAAATTAATGAAGTGCTCTTGCAGGAGTCAATAATGATAAAAATATTATTATATTCCATAGAAATTATTCGCTTAGTGACAGCAGCTTTAGCTCAAGTTTTTTCAATCATGTTTTTAGAGTATATTTTTCTGAAAATTCACAACAGTCACAACATGTAATAAAATACCTTTAACTATTTAATAATATACCCTCATTTCCCTTTAACTAACGTTATACACATAGGATGGCATCTCCAAGATAATGTGCTGAGTCTAAATGTCAGCCCTTCACTGCTAAAGAAAAATGGCACTTACCTGGCTTCAGAACCTAAGCTCCCACTTTTCAGCATATTTGCTTCCTATTTATTGATAATGCCACCCAACAACCTTGAACATAATAAAGTAGCTGTGTTTCTCAAGACAAGATCCTGATGTTTCATTACGACTACCAGTCAGATAAAAAAAAAAACCAACCATGATACAGAAACACATGCCTTAAGTCTGATGAACATGAGCTAATCCTTGGCATCAGGACACCCTGAAAGTCTTATTGAAAACAATGGATCAAAGAACACCCTAATATATACAGGCAGAAATTTAGAACAACTCCACTCATATCAGTCTACTCCCAAGGCTTTATGGTGATGTAAATCAAGTGTGAAATTTGGCAGGATGACTGGCTTATTGCCTGGTAGCAGGAAAATCTGCTTCCTTGCAACATGCTTACAGTGTGAGCATTGCCAGCTACTAATCACCACTAATTATCCCAGGACACTAACAGGGCTCATATTGCAGACAAAGTAGTAATGGCTGAATGCAGATTATGCTGCAGAGCATAGTGGTGACATCATTTAAGCATCTTCCTGACAGTATCAAGAAACCTTTGTAAAAAACAGATTAATATGCCTGTTTTCAATTTAGGGCAGAGTATCCTGAAGATGAGACAGACTCCTGCACCCCTAAAACACATCAGGTTTGGTAGCTGGATCACTCTGACCTCTTATATCATAAACAGAGAAGTTCTGTATCATCATTTATATTATGGTACAGTATAAATACACTGGTAATCTATTTAACAGCAGTGAGAACTGAGCTTCACTGTAAGAATGCTTCCAAGGAACAAGGAAATACCTGTCCTCAAGATACACCATTTTTTTAAAGGCAAGAGCTCTGAAAAAAGTTTCAACAGTCACCTGGATTTCTCTTCGCTGTGCACAAAACGAACCCTCTTCTCCTTCACATCCTTGCAGCTGAAGCGGTCACCTTTGCTCAGCTGCACCTCCTTCCCGTTTCTCACCATCACTAGCCTGCCGTTGGAGGGAGTGCTGTCGATATGGAAAAAGAGCTGTCCCGTGTCACCATCCAGATCACACACACCCAGTAAGGAGAGGTCTAGGGGCTTCACCCCTCCAATTCCTACTGTGAGGGTACTGTTCACATGGAAGCTCGTGGAATACTTGCTGGCTGAAAAGAAAGAAGGGAAAAGTATTACTGAATGAATTCCAGCCACGTGTTAGCATCTTGCGTGTCACTACCATCTTTTGGATAACAGACCAGCCCCTTATAATGCCCTGTTCATGGAAGATCCAGGTGGACAACCACCACCTCAAGTCACTTCCCATCTTGAGCTCCCCACCACAAAACTCAAAACCAACATACACTGACCTGGCCTGCAGATGGACTAGTGAATCTTCATTTAGATAAAGAAAAGATAAGTAAGAACCATGGTTGACTTAGTAAGGGATTTAGCTCAAGATGTTTTTGTTTTATATTGACGATACATGATGCTGTGATTGGGAAGACATGTCTCACATAACTTCACTTAAAAAACCATGTACACGCACATTTTATGAAACAAAAAAGTTGGAAAAAAATAGCTGCCAACTTTCAACAGTCAACATGAAACCGCACAAAAGTGAATTCCAAAAATGCCACTATGATGCTGCGATTGGGAAGACATGTCCCTGTTCCTAACCAGGTAACTTCACTTAAAAAACCATGTACACGCACATTTTATGAAACAAAAAAGTTGGAAAAAAATAGCTGCCAACTTTCAACAGTCAACATGAAACCGCACAAAAGTGAATTCCAAAAATGCCACTGAATGAACACTACTTCTGGCCTTAAAATCTGCTGGAAGCCTGCCAGCTCGGTTGCTTTATGAGAGACACTCACCTTCTTCACACTCTCTGGTCCGCATATTGCCATAGAAACCCTGGCCACAGGCAGAAACACAAACTTTATTCTTCAGAAACATGGTGCTATCGCAGAGGTGACACAGGCTGTCGCTGTCACACTCCAAGCATCCGGGAGGACAAGCTGAATCAGATGGAAAGCACAACCCCGTTGAGACATTGCACAAACAATGCAGGTACTGGTACACACAGCTGTCCCGGGGGTCAGCTATTTGTGTCTTACCTACCTGACAAAAATAATCAAAAAGAACGGGCAAAGAGTTGATATAAAAGAGTTAGGAAGATCGTTCCTCGTTTGACATCTGTTTCCCACTGACAACAGAGAAGCTGAGAGAATCTTCCAAATGGAAGAAACATGTTTTTAAGTAACTGTTACACCAATTTGAAAAAAATACTCCAAACGTACATTCAAGTCCTACACAGCTTGTTAACCCACACATATAACTGAAACCTTTCTAAAAATGTGGATTTAATACCAGGTTTTTTTATGTACAGTGCGTACACACACACACACCAGCAGCCATCTACACTACATCTCATTCCTCCTGCATTAGGCACATCTAAATGCAGATACAGCCTGTTAACTAATTCTCAAGTTGGCTGCATCATCGCAACAGCAGGTTTAACAGAGCATCCAAGCGCTTCCTCATCACCCCAGCCTTGGGGAGAAAAAGCATTGTACAGAACAGACTACAACCCTGGTCCCTCTCCACATCACCCTCACTTTGCTTACCTCTGCACTTTCGATGTGTGCGGTCTGCATAATACCACTTCCCACATTTGTGAACGCAGCGAGCGTCCAAGAGATAAAACGGGGCTTCGCAAAGGCTGCACTCATCTGGCTGGCGACACTGAAGGCAGTGTTCATCACACCCTAAAAGTTGTAGGTAAAGAGTTCAGCTCAACACCGCTTTCAAGTGCTTCCTGCACCGTGCTGTAACACCCGCAGGAACTGCAGCTCTATCACATGTGTGTGCTGGAGGGCAGCGAGAAGCCGAGGCCAGAGCGTGCCTTCTGAATGCAAGACGTGCACAAATTGGAGACAGGCAGGGAAACATGTTGGCAGCAGTGATTAGAAGCAATACTCGATAAGAACTCACTCTGGCATGTGTCTGATTCCTTGTAGAAAGCCGCAGGGCACTGTTCCACACAAGCTCCTTCATGGAGAATGTAGCCCTCCATACACTGCAGGCAGTCAGTCCGCTGGGAACCTTTACAAGCGTTACAGCTCCAGTCACACTCTGGAAGTAACAAAAAGTCAATCCAAGGCAGCCCCTTCTGGGGTGCCCACCCTGTAACAAGTGCTTAGCACCTGGGGTCTACAAGCCATGCGAATATAAGCCCTAGGAGCAAAGGGCACAGTAAAAATTGTTACAGAGACACTAAAAAAAAAAAAAAAAAGAAAGCATGATTTGTACTGAGTGACTTGAGTTACAACTCAAGATACAGGGTTTTTCTTCCCCTATTGGACTTAATTGTTAACTGTATAAAATTTGGGCAGGCTTGGCTCTTGTTCAGCATTCCGACCTGTAACACTGGCACAGTTTTGCCACCCACGAGGCTTCACTTTATCCCATAAGTAGCAATGCTCCTTTTCTGCCAATGCCGAGTTTGTTGCTCATAGCAACTATCCATCCCACTTCATCAGTCTCGTGCTTTCAAATGACTCTGACCAAAAGAAAATGAAATCGTTGTCTCTCACAGTCCAAATGCCCCTCTGGAAAGTCCAGTGGCCAGAAACACACTGGCTCCAGCTGGGATCAGATCTGCCTTCAGAGTCCCAGCCATGTCCATATGCCCAAGGACTATTCAGGCTGCCAACACTACTGTTTGTTTCTTGATGGCACTTAGAGGGTGTGTATCAGCAATTAATGACAGATACACTCGGCTGATGAGGCAAGAGCAAGAGGGGAAAAAACAAGAACTCATTGAGATGAGCTGAACTACTCCAGTCCAAGCAGCATATCCAGGACAAAGCCAGGAGTCCTGACTCATTCCACCACCCTAAACACCAGACAATGTCATCTCTCAGCGTTACGGGGACATGTGCTACTCAGCTAGGCTAGGCTCAGGTACTGAGAGCGCCAGCTAGACATGAACACTGCAATCAAGTCATTTGTATTATATCCTGGTCTTCACAGTAGCTGCCATAAAGCCATATCATCCTCACTTATTTCCATTACGGAGCACTCTCCTTGGGACTTCTGGAAATCTTTCAAGTCATGTGTCTTTTAAATCACTCCAAACTGTTGTTTCTGCAGTCATCCAGTGATGCAGTATTTAATAAGACAGAGAGAAGCAGGTAAGTACACAAGGCCCTATAAGCACTCTAAAAAGGATTTAGCTTGGTAAGCTCACTCGTTATTCAGCTGACCCATGACTAAATGAATCTCTGGACCTGACCCTTGAAAAGTTTGCTGGCTCACTTACTAAATCATTTACAAGAGAAGGATTTGCAACAATCTTATTTCAGTGAACGGCTGAAGTATGCGACAGCAGACTGCCAAAAAAGAGAAAAAGCTGTAAAAGCCTTGCAAGTGGTCAGTCACTGAACAACTCCCCCCCATACACACTTTTTAAAGCAGGGCCCCTGCACAGATCCTGCTGCAGTGAAACACATTCTCAGTCAAGGCACTTGTGCATTTTTTTTATTTTTTTCTTTAAACCAGCAACGTATTTTTCACCTCTGCATGTCCTGCTGGCAATATCCAGGTAATACTGTGGAGCGCAGCTCTCGTACTGGCATTCTCCAAACAGCAGGACCTTGGCTGGATCTCTGCAAGATGTACAGCCCGCGGCTGATTCACAGCTCAGGCACTGGCTGTTGCAAGCTGTGGAAAGACAAAGAAAATAACTGTAATTACTGAGGCACCAGTCAACTGTACAAGTAAAAATGGTACTATCCCGTAGCCATGCTACTCCTTGTGTCCTCTTTGAGACACACCTGTGGAGACTTCAGAGCTTTTGCTTCTTATGTTCCTTTTCATAGCTTCCAAAATGTAAAAAGCCTCCTTCCATTTGGAACAGACAATGTCTCTTCACAGTGGTTCTTACTCTCCTCTGGACAGGCCAGGGTAAAACACTGATCGTGAATGCAAATCTCCAAATAAGAGCTTTCCCTGTCTCCATTTTAATGATTCTCTTTAAAAAGTCTGCGTTTCATTTCTGACTTAACTCGTAATGCACAAATTAGGAGACCATAACAGACTGCTGCAGCCCAGTTAGTAACCCCAAGCCAGTTAGCAAACCTTGGTGGGACCAAAGGCCCATTTAATTTCACTTAACGTTTCCACCTTTTTCTTTGCACACAGTGTGAAATTTTGGAGCTGTAGGGAGCAAATAAAAGTGCCAGGAAAAAGTAATTCATGCATTTACTAATCTAGGATCAAAGTCTAGAGGTTCAGAATATTTCCACTCACCTCTTTGATGTCCAGGGTCTAAACTTCTCAGGAAGCTGTACTAACAGCCAAATGTACTCAGTGCTGATGTCAGAGCCCCTAGCTAATTCACAGCAGATTTACTAGCCATGTGCTAGGAAAAAAATAAAGAAATGTTTCCTAGCCCCTCCCCCATGCACTGAAAAGCTTGCTCTGTTTCTGGTGAGACAAAACTTTACAACAATAATATGCAGAAAGCTCATGGAGGTTCACATGTCTGTTTTATACACACAACTGCAACTGCCCTGCGACAAAGTAGAGTGATGGGGTACGCAAAAGGGACTGCTAAATTCCTGGTCAGCTACCCCCAGGTGTTGCTGCATCCATACAGAGGCAAAATCTTTGCCCAAACTCAATCCTGTACTTAAAATAAATCAGAAAAATGCTCTGAGGACATAGCCCCAAGTGTTCAAAGAATAAAGCATAGCTGGCCGTCTTTAATGGATGAACAAACAAAGGAACCAGGTTTTAGCTACAATTAAGGTGCTTAATACTGACACTTTACTTGCAGTAACATGTCAGGTGATATGCTAATTGTGGAATCCTAATTTAGTGATATGCTAATTGTGGAAATCCACTTCAATTCGCTTTTAATTCAAGACAGAGGTGTATAACCACAAAACCTCAAACATACTGAAGCAAAAGTGAAAATACTTGCGTTGCTCTCACTGAAGTAAGAACCCAGGGCCCTTCAAAATAGTTACTTCTTTTACTTCATCTAAAAAATGTCACAGAAGGTCTGTATCTTATTGAGGTACAAAGAAATTTCTAACAAAATGTTACCTGAAGAGTCTAGTAGCTGGTTTTAGGTGTCCTGGTGCCAGTCTGATTTCACTTCCTTAACAATACTACATGGAATAATTATTTGTAAGTGCTATGAAAAGCCAGCTATTAAAAGTCTGTAAAACATTCCACATGAGGTCTAAATCTATAGAAATCAGGTTACCCACAGAGGTGTGCCAGAACAGTAAGCAAAAACTGTATTTGAAAGCAATCCTGCCCGATTGTTTTATCAGCATGACTCCATATCTGCATTTTTAAACCCACGGAGAACTTGTTAAGCTTTGCACTGTTCCTTGGCCAGCATGTCATGGAGTTTAAAAATATCTCCGTGAGTCCATACATGCACTCAGCATCTCTCTGAACTTCATTCCAAACCTGAGTTCCTCAAAAGTGCAATGCGACTAAAATAAACGTTGAAGAGAGACCAAATTTTCTCAGCCTAACAGCCAAGCTCCATTTAAACAGTTTTCATTACCTCTAAGTGGTAGTTTTCCAGCAGCCTGGGACAGTTTACATCTACATGGCTTATCAGCAGTACTTCACGTGAAAAGGCACAAGTGACACTTGGAATGACAAAAATCCAATACACCAACACACTTTGCCTTAAGCCTCCTGCCACAAGGATTACATACACTTCTTCAAAAGCCATTTGCAAGGAGATTAGAAAAGTTTCATTGTAGTTGAATTTCCTTGCAAAAATCTATTTGCATTTGAACTATTGAACCAAATTCAGGAAGGGTACAGTACAGTCCTTAGGAACATTTCACTTCTACCACCACGTCCTGAGGGAGGAGCTATCAATAGGCAAGTTTTCATTACAAAAGGGCATTTTAATTAGGAAGGGAGGTAGTCTGGTGTCGCTAGCAAGAAGTGAATCCATACTCCAGGACAGAAGAGTGAATATTTTGTAGTGCTTGTAGGAAACTAGCCAGGACAGTGAGAATCCCATGATTGCTTTTTTTTTAATTTGTGTTTTTTATTACTTTCCTTATTTCATTATGATTGAATAGCCTTTTTTTTACTATCAACAGAAGAATGGTACAAAGTCTTTCACCTATTTCCTTGAACTTATGCAAGGTGTCTCCATTTCTGCTGATAAAATGGAAATAATAGTTTCAGGAGAACCATATATTTCAACAAAAGGCAGGTAAAGCTGACAACCATATCAGCTTCTTCCTATAGGACTTCATCAGTCAAGAGATTGGGTCTAGATAGGATGACACTGATACCCTATACTGAGTGCAGTGCAACAGAGTTATTTTATCATAAATCAGGATAATTTAAATCAGGGTAATGCAGGACTTAACAAATCTGAGTGTTCAAGTTCACTGCAACTAAACCACTTAAGCACTCACTCATTTTTAGGTGTGTGTATCATAGCGGCTCAGTTCAAGCAGGGTTTTTTCATATTTTTTATGTCTCTGGACCGTATAATTTGGCGCTTTGGAACATCAAGCCAAATAATTATGTAAGGAATAACCCAAATGATGTCAGAGCCAAAGTGAACATAGAATAGTAAAGGAAAAGAGAAGCTCTGAGTGATTTGCAAGGGATAACAGCAGTAGGATAAAATATTACTGGACTTAACACCAGACCAATTACATCAGATCATTAGGAGGTAAGAATATCACAGCTCAAGTCGGTCGGGGCTGTGCCTACAAAGCTGTACCTTGCTTCTACTGAGGCTTCACAAGGGGAAAAAAGTAGCATAAATGCTGCAGTCTTAATACAGCTTCCATGGGAAGTGCTGGCAGGTGGCACAGCAGGGAGGGGCTGTGCCTTAGTAAGAATTGATTAAAACTGGTCTACACTTGTCAAGTCTTCAGAAACCATCAGAATCCACCAGTACTTTTGGCCACTTCTCCATGTACCACCTAAATAACTTAACAAAGAAGCCTACACAAACTCTCCTGCAGATTTTTACTGAGACACCCAAAACCTCTGTCTTTCAAGTCGATAACAAAACTGCAACAATGCTCACGTTTAAACCATACCGTAGGGTCTGTTCCTAAGGCAGCTGATCACCTCTGTTGCCTGACATCGAATTTTTAGGCACTTGAAATCTTTCTTTTCCTGGCAAAAGGAACAGTAAGGGAAGGAACAAGAAAAGACATGTGGGTGAATACCCTGTGGAAAGGAGGGACGGCTTGGAGAGAGACACTCACGTTTGCAGGTCTGCCTGTCATCCCTGTAGTATCCCGGGGCACAAATCGGCACACACATGCTGGTGTGGGAGAGAACCAGGCTGGTGTTGCAGGAAGAGCAGGAAAAAGGACCCCTGCCAGTGCAGGTTTTACATGAGCGGTGACACCCTGCAGGGACAGCAAGAACAAGTGTTTCTGTTTAAGGAAAAGTAGATCTTCGAGCAAGTTTCAAAAGCTTCACAGATTCAGAGTGGTGGGGGTTGGAAGGGACTCTAGAGATCATCTAGTCCAAGCCCCCTCGTGGGTCCATCCCATCAGGGCCTATGGATCTGTGTTTCAGCAGAAGCACTCCCAGAGACTATGCATGGTGATACCGAGTTCCTACTAACTCTAAGCACAGCGCTCAGGAGCAGAAGCACAATCAACCCACCTTATGACAGACAGGTTGAATGGCTTTGTTTGTGCTCTCTGTGCCACGCACGCTAGCCCTCACCCCTCCTCTCCTTTCTCCATCTTTTTACCCATTCCTCTTCCCTCCAACCTTCCCCTCTGAAGAACAACCCTACAGGATCTGGCCAAGACCTGTCTATCAGAGAAGAGTGAAAAAAAGGCAAGCGTGCTTTCCCTCCCATGCTTTCTCTCAACTACTTTTAGGTCAGATCCTCCTGAGCCTGACGTGCTTTGTCTGTATAGGAACCATCTAGTGCTATTCTCACAGCTCCACACCTCTCTGAAGATTTACATCCATCCCTTTGGCAGGAGTGCATGGTTGTTACCTCCTCCAAGAAGCAACACTGACAGAGAACAGCCATTCTCTATGCGCTCTCTCTCCATTTCACTCATGACTTTGTAGGCCTCCATCATATTTCCTCCCTCCTAAGGACTCGGGTTTTTCAGGTTGAAGCACTGTGGTCTACGCAGTTGCTTACAGTACAGAAACCCTTCATTCCTCACATCCAGCCCTGCTGCCTTCCCCTTCTGAGCGGGGCAGAACTTTTCATAGCACACAGCTCCTTTAGACAGCAGCAGAATGAATTCTTCCATTCCTTTTTCCTTTTCTACTAGTGCCTAACATTTGATTTGCTTTTTCAACGTTGCTGAACACTGGGATGCCATTTTCACAGGCTGATTGATCTTTACTTCAAGATCACAGCAAGGATGCCATCATTCTGCATGTGAGGTTAGAACCAGGTATCCCTGTGTGCATCATTACATCTGCCTCTACCAAACTTCCATCCCTTGCTTTACTGCCCAGACACTCGGATCCTTCTGTAATAGCCAGCAATCCCACTGACTGCCTCGAGTAAGGGAGGACATTACTGTATTTTTCTTTCCCTGCACCTTTGAAGAGATATTATGCCACCCCTTGTTTTCTTCCCCCATTTCCTTTCCATCCCTTTGTCTCATACTTCTTGTGCTTCTAGTCTGATTGAAGACATATTTAAAATACCACAGTGGATGAGGCCAATGCATCCTATTAATTTCTCCAAAGGGGGCACACACTCACAAAATTTTTAGTGTTTTGTTTCTTGATAGGCCTTTACCTAGAGATTGATGCCATCATTACACCTATCACGACAAATTAACCAGGAGTGAAAGTGGGCAAAGAAATCAGAGAAGCGACTGCATTATGCTGTGCTGGAGATCTTTAAAGCTAGCACAAATTGTACTATGAGCTCTGACACAGTCTGAATAATGCAAAACTTCTTTCAAATGAAACCTTTATACCAAAGGGAAGGAATGTTATCCTTAGGCTTAAATTTCCAGGAAGGCAAAATATTTCTGTCAGAGTTTTTTCCAATTAAATGACACAGAGTATATTTCATACGTCTCTGAAATTTCATTTGTCAAAAACAGGTAAATAAGCACACACCTCCTGGAGTGCTTGAGAGAAGCTTTGAAACATTAACCATCAGCGTCAGACTGGATTAGGAAATGCCACTTCCTGCAAAGGGAGCATCTCCATCTTAGTTCTAATGTGCAGAATTTCTTCTCTATTTCTTTTTCATAAAATAAAAGGCAATACCTTTGCTCAGCGTAAGACACACTGGGCTTTAACAGGTCTCTGCTGGCCACATAACAAGAAAAGCAACCTACTTCCTTCTAAGAGTCCAAGAAATGTAAAGCAGCTCAGGTAACGGGATAGGTGAAGGCATGGAAGGCTAGAGAATAGAATGTGCTATCAGTGCAGCTTCACCCACGCAGCTGTAGCACTGCATCTATCATGCCAGCTTAAAAGGCCGAATGAAATTGGCTTTTTGTTTTAGAACCTGCTACGACTGATCACCATTTGGACCACTGCTGTAGCAAGACAAGTCTCAATGAGAGACCTTAGCTAGGATGATGTTCCATCTCAGGTTGCAAAACGTCCTGAGAAGTTGCTACCAGCAAGAGCTCTGCCTTCTGTGAGCAGAAGTTGCATAGCCCCTCAAAGCACACATCTACAAAATATTGCCAAATGTCAGCATCCCAGAACTGTGCGGGTCCCACAAAAACTGGAGACTTGGGGATGGGCACATGAAAAGTCTCTGTTTGAAGTTATCCTTTATTGTGCTTAAGCAGCACAGCTCTTCCTAGGAGCGATCTCGGGGTAGCTACTCTACATAGCGTACTGCCATCCTATTCTCTGTGCCACCGTCTTTGACAGATGGGATTTACCAGAGAGAAAGAGAAAATCCCACCTTCACCTCCTCCTCACAAGCACACTGCTGTCTGGTACTCATTACATCTATTAATTGTATTGTAACACCGGGTTAGGTCCCACTAGCCTCAGCTTGTGCTCAGGAGAGAACAGCAATGTCTGTCCCAAAGAGCTCACAGTCTGAAACCAGGCACAGGTTAACAGCAACAAGGAAAGAGCGCTAAGGCCTCCCCCAGCTCCCAGTGCAGTGTCCTGCCAGCTGCACAAAGCTTCTCTAAATAGGAACTATTTCATGGAATGTCTCACAAGGATCCAGGCGGTCCATTGCAGCTTCTGGAGGACTGTAGGGACTACTCACTTTTGCAAGCACCATTCTCCGCATAGTATCCCACCGGACAGTCAGGAATGCAGTGATCCCCCAGGAGCAAGTGACGGGCGTTCTGGCACTTCAGACAGATGCTGCCGGTGTCCCGCAGGTTGGCCACACACTGACGGCACAAAGGGTGGCAGTCTAAAGGAAGGGGAGAATAACGGATACTGTGATCACAGATGGACAAAACAGAACTGCTAAGGGGAAACAGACTGCTGAGAACTCAAGGAAGACATTAGGGACATAACTTTCAGAGCCCCTTTCTGCTATCTGATGCACAACAGCTGGGATCAGGTGCCAAATACTGCACTTCCAGACGTCTGCAAGAGAGATGACCAGAAATCACCGGATTCAAGGAGCATTCCTTCCCTCTTGCCCTCATCCCCATCTTGTGCTCTTCCTGAGCACCACAATGTTTTCACTTTTCCTCAGGACCCCGCTCTCCGCATCTCTCCTGCCCTACTCCAGCATCCTCTTTCCCATCCTTAAGTGAGCTTGGGAAAGCTTTGTACAAAGCCAGTTCAAAGCTCTTCGCTTTCCCCAAAGACTTCTCTGATTTTAGGTGCTTCTGCCTACAGGTTTACCTTTAACAAAATATGCTGGCAGCCATAGGCATTCCCCTCCCTCTACTCCCCCCATTGAAAAATGAAGAGCACAACCTGTACAGCTCTATGGCCTCCTCCCATAGTATTTGCTGTTCAGATTTTCCCACACAAATGAGACATCCATACCCCAAAGAGGCCACTGCAGACCTCAAAGCCAAGCCAAGAGCAGCATTTAGAGCTGCATGAGAGTGCCTCAATACCTTCTCCTTTTTTCCTTTTTCCCTAGCAGCACGCAAGCTTGTGCCTCCTGACCTCTGCCTGAACTTAGGTGCTTCAAAAGGTTTTACAACAAGCCTTTTGTATGCACAACAGTGCAGTGTAAGGCAACCTGGAAGCCAAATTAATCCTCATTATGGTAATTCAGAAAAGTATAAAGGAAATGACAACTGTCTTGAAAGAAAAGTAATAATGAGGCTTGATTTCAGTACCTGGCCTCTTGTCAGACTCCTATCGAAGGTTCAACTTTTCTGTCCTTTGTCTCTCATGACAGCATTACTAAAGATTGTCAGGCAATCTAATTTTACAAGGTGAAGACAGGCTCACACGTAAGCGTGGTGGAATTGTGCATCCATACCTGCAAGAATGTGACAGCGACTGAAGTCTAACCCTAACGGTACACAGAGATGATTCCTACCAAAGCACAGATGCAGCTCAGGAATGAATGCAATTCTGACTGCATCCAGGGAGTCAAGGTCCTTAAAGCAGATGCCTCTTTTGCCTCCTGACTTTACAGGGTATATAATCTATCTAGTTTCTGCTCCACACTCCCAACCTTGCAAATGGGAAATTAACAGCCACAGGAAAGGTAAAGATGAGCAAGAAGGAATATTATGCTTAAGATAATGACCCTGTAGGTTCTCAATCCAACAGTATCAGGACAGTGAAAAGCAAAGCAGCACATAAGGTGATGCTCCCAAACTCAGTGACAAACCTCAAAACCTCCTTAGAGGGGTCACAGCTTACAGGGGTTATTGTACTGACAGGAGGAGAACTCAATACCCAAGGTATCATCCCATGAAACCTCACAGCCAGAGATCCCAAAGCTGTGCTGACATTACAGTGGAAAGACCTGACATCTATTGGAGCCTCACTGAAGCCAGGAAGGATCACACACAGCTCACCTTAGACAACAAGGACTAAAATACCATCCAAAAGGCCCTGAGAACTATACTCAATTTGTATGTACAGGGCTGGAGGCGGGGTGAAGAGTTTCATGCACTTATATTCAACATAATTAACATAAACACGATTAGTCTCTCATGTTTCCACGTTTACCTGGCAATATGTCTATTCCCCTTATTGTCAAAATAATACTCCTCCAGTTTAATCTCTTGCCTGAGCCAAAGGTCTCTAACAGAGTTTGGCTAGATGCAGTAACTAACCAAACCCAGCAACAGTGACCAAGAAAAAGAGAGACACCTGTGCATGGTCAATAGGTTCCATAAACAGAGCACAAAAATGAGACAGAGAAAACTAAGGATGCCCAAATAACCAGTATCTACTGTAAATAACTAGACAAACTAACATTTAAAAAGCTAAGTATCTAAGACAGTAGGTGCCATTGCAGTACAGTTTTCTCTTTACAGCCTCTATGTTTGCTATTGAAAGAGTAGTTTTTCTCAGCTGCTGTTTTAGGATAAATCAGCCCCAGCACTCTCTTGTTCCTTTGCAAGCCTGGAGATCAAAGAGCACACAACACCAAACAAAATACCAGAACTGATGCTCATGGAGAATTTGAGGGACATTGGGGATCTAGTGAGAGAGTAAAGGAAGAACTGAAGTGCTTTATTTTGGAAAAGATTATTTAAATTTTTCACAGCAGGCTCCCTTTGAAGCAAGGACTTACAGAAGCGAGTGTTTTCTCTATGCTTCTCAATAGTATCTCACAGCCCTATTTTCCTGCTCCTGCCTTCTCCCTGTCAATCCTCACTCCAGCTCAGCTAGCAGGCAAGGTATTGCCTGCAGGCTTTGGGCTTTCAGAGCCTTCATATCCCATGTTTGTTGCAGGTCAGTGCAACACAGTTACGTAATTCCTTTAGACTTCTTCCAGTATCCAAACTGGACTCTTCACAGCAGCGTGTCACTACCTTGCTCGTAGTCCCAATGACTCCTTACTCCCTTTTTTGAGATGATTGACTTGCTTCCCACTGTCCAAACAAAACTTTTTCCTGCTACCCTTTCAACTGGCTCCAATTTCCTCGTCCATTCACCTTTATGCAAAAAAAAAAAAACCAAACCCACCTTACCCATCACTGATTTTCCTACAAAGCAACTTTCATTGTAAAGTTTAACATAATTTCGTACGCAGTTTTCCATTTCCAGAGGTACTTTACTTCCACGTCCTCTTCAGCTCCCTCTTAGCACGCAAAGAAAACAGTGCCCTTCCTACATGGAAAGTATCCATTATACACTGTTCCCTTGCCTGTCAGGACAGGCTGTTTGCGGAGACAAAATTCCCTCTGAAGTGTTTGTGAACGCTCATAAAGGAAAGCGGAGACGTTTCTACCCCTCGGTTCCACTACCTGCTAAGCGATCAACCACTTGTGCTGTTTAACTATGCCTCCCCTCCTAAGGGCTCTTTCGAAAAGAGCTCCTGATGCAAGTTTTGTACTGTGAGGTAAGGTATGAGGTTTACAAGAGAGTACCATTTTAAATCAGTACTTAAACCACCATGCCATTAATGGGCACATCAGCATGCAAACGTGCTCCAGCACCTCATGGTAAATCCAGAAAGAAAATCAGTACGGTTGATTTGGAAGGAAACCCAGCACTGACCAGGATTTTTGGTTTGATTTGGTTGTTGGAAGGGTATCTTTTCCTCTCTTTAAAAGAGCTAAAAGGGAATCTGTCACACAAACAAGTGAGGTAAAGTGCAGCCACGTTTGCAGGGATCTGCCTGCATCTTCCGAAAAGGGTGGGAGCTTCTCTGGGCAGTGTAAGGTGGGAAATCCAGCTGGATGGTGCCTGGTGCAAATAAGCCCACACCAAAGCAGGGAAATGATTTTCCATTTCCCTCCACTGGCAGCTCAGCTGTTAATTTCTGTAGGAGGTTGCATGCCAGTGACTAAGCGGAGCTAAGCCCCCAGTTTCCCTCTTGCTCAGCTCAGCGAAACGCCAGCTCTTTGTGATGATATCAGTGTCTCTCTAAGAGTAAGGCAACAGCTCATTAATTTTACAAGGAGCTGAACGTATTTCTTGTTGTCAGTGTCCCTTCTGGAATTTTAAGAGCGAGGCAGAAAGGCTTGTTACAGGCATCCTCCTGCGCGAGCTCTTCTGGTTTATCTCTGAACATTTCCGCAACTGCCTAAGATCATGGGGGAGCGGGAGTTCCCTTTCAAGGAAGATGCCGCTGGAAGTTAAGATAGGACCTTGAGGGATACTGTATTGGTGGGTGTTTTGAATTTCATTTCACGGCAGCTTCCCTTCCTACTCATTCTGGTAGGTGCCCTTGGCATCCTTCCATGCCTTTAGCTGAGCACCCAGTAGAGCTCAGTCAGGGAACTCCTGGCTGCGGCCACTCCACAGTCCCTCTGCGTTTTTCTAATTGCCCTTCCACCAAGTCAGGGAAAGATGAGGGCGGAAGCCCCAAGGCAGGCATATGATTTATTCAAATCAGAAAAGTAAGGACAGGAGTTTATGAGCAGAACACTTTTAGCAACGGTGCTATTTTTCAGACTGGTGACTGCAATGTTTCCTGAAGCTGAGGTTGTCTTGGCTAAGAGGGAGAGAGAAATCAAAGAGCATTTTCAAACTGGGAAAACAAAAACCACAGAAGCCTTGAGACTCAATAAGGGACTGCTAAAGCCACAGACACATTCCTGTACATACACTTCAGCTATAAAATAAAATTTATCAATTGTGCACTCTCAGATTGGCACAAATTCAGCGTGCCCAAACCAGAGCTTCGAAACTCATCGATCTTTTGAAACTTGAGCTCATTTTGTCTTTCTTCTGCTTACACTTGAAATGCTTATTTGATAAATTGCTGAAAACAACATATTTTTTTCTATTAACAAGGCAAATGCTCCAGTCCTCATTCAGGTAACATGTACAATAACAACATTAATTCACAGGCAATGGTTTCAAGTGACAGTTGGTTTTCTCCATCCTGTATGAAGGATTTTCCCCTGCAGGTCCATAAAGTATGACAGGTGGCTCTAATGCAGAGCAGTCCCTGTAAGATGTAACACAGCTCTGCCTGGAGGATCAGGAATTAGAGATAAATGGGAAGATAATTGTCAAAAAATATTGCTTTGGGAAGCAAAGAAAAAAGCTTTGTTAGATTCTGATGCAAATCATATATTATGCAAGTGTCAGGGGTTTTAATGTTCTCTTTTATGGGACAGATGCTCTTTAACTGGTAATTAATAACTTGCAAGGGCAAATTTAGTGTTTCAGTCAGTGCTGAATGAGAAGAATGAGTGAAATTTAACAACCTGGATGTGGAGCTCTTTATCTCCAGCAGAACTGGCAATACACATCCTTTGTTTAAAGATCAGAGGTAAATTTGGCACAAAGAGCAACACACTTCAGACTGCAGATCTGAGGGAAACTTTTCTTTCAAGGCAACGAACAACTATGTTCCTCCACAAGGGTTTTCAAAACTTCATTTAAACAAAGAAACATCAACGCATCTGTGTGCAAGACCAGGGAAACGTTAAGGGTTCCCATGTTACAAGGAATGTCTGTGCTGGCCTCTCGAAGGCAGGACTGACACGAGTGAGTCACACAGCAAGACTAAGGTCAGAGCTGGGAGGTGGAAAGGTGTCTCCTTACGTTCTTACTGTGTTGCACCTGGAAAGCCTTTTCTCCTGTTTTGGGGGCACAAATCCAAACACTCAGTATTGACACTCCGTGATGCCAGGCACTGTGAACCAAGCCTTGAAAACATGTTTCTACTTTAAGCAGACAAGTTTCCAGACAGTGGAACATGTTCATGACCTAGGGAGCTTCAAAATAAAGCTGGTTAGTTTGCAAGGAAAGGATGCATCACCACACTGCAATGCCTTTGGAGCCCAGAAGTCAGGCAAGGTCCTTTGCAGACGATTCATCACTGTCAGTGTAGTGCGTCTGGAGGTCAAACCTGGCCTTCCACATTGCCTGAGCAAGCCTGTTGATTCCAATTCCTGCTCCTCATTATTGCCATGCACTGTGACATCTACCCAATCACCTGGGATTTGGGGAGCAGGCTTATTGCACCACGACACCTCGCAAACCTTACAGGTAACAGCAGCCTAAAAGGGATAATTAAAGCACGTTGCATGCAGCAAGCAGCAGAGTAAACCCTCCTTAGAAAGAATCCTGGTCTTTGATAAATGGTACCAAGTTTTTCCAACGAAATTTACAGCTGGAAGACCACATTTCCCCAGGCCTTTTTTCATAGGAAGCATAATGCAAAGTAGTGGGAAAATAAGGTGGAAGAAATAAAGTGCATACAGCTATGATGCGACAGGACATTAATAAATATCGTTGTAGACCCTGAAATTTTACAGGGCAGAGACAGCTCTGTACACCAAAATGCTGAATTATTTCCATATTGTAATTACTTGACTGTATGAAACATCTTGATTCCCCAGCCTGATTTCTTGTATACCCGAGGAGCTGTATAATACTTTTAGGATATTTTCCTACTCCTCAGATAATTTGTTTCCCTTTATGTTTTCTTTGTCTCTGTAGGCAAAACAGTAACTGTTGTTTAAAAGGCAGATGAAGAAATGGTTCATAAAATCAATCTGTGGAGAGCAAAGAAACAAGTCTTTCATCAAAAAAACCCCAAAACATATGTAAACAAAAAGAAGTCTCTGTGAAGGGGAATCATCTATATTAAAACACAAACAATAGCCTCTCAATGGATAGATTTATTCCATCTAATGCATTTTTCCCTTTTCTTGGGATTCCTTATCTCATTTGGAACTGTTCCGCCTAGGTTAAGCCTCACACGCCTTATCTTCTTTGAAAAGAAAAAAATGGCTTGATAGAGCTCAGAAATTGTTGGAGCAGTTCCCAGGATATGTTTATACATGCCCACGTGATGGATTAAAAGCGATTTTTCTTTTTAAACAGATAAGTGCAATCAGTTGCTTCTGATGATAGGCTTAAGTGAGCACCCACAAAGTATAAAGCCTATATAGAAATCCTGTTACCTCCCAAAAATGCACACAGCAATGCTAGCTGTGCCAATTTTTCTTTAGGGCTCCATATACCGCTTCTCCGAATCACAAATGTTTCCTTAATTCATTTTACTGAAGCTCTGTGCTTTCCTGGCTCTGGGTCCCCCAGGCTTGGTTCTACAGTGACAGGCAGTATGCTGTAAAGCCCAAACTGGAGCAAGACACAGGTAAGCGTTTGGCCTGGCAAAGGCAAGCACATCACCACTCAACAGAGCAGAGCTCCAACCCATCCTATTGTTAAGTGCACGTTCATTATGGTTTTGATAAGTATATGGATGCTCTGATGATTCCCAGACATACTGCTCTGTACATGTGATCTCAAGTCTTCACACCAAACTGCACAGCAGCAAGCCTGGCAAAGGAGAGCCTTGTCTCCCCTTCTCCCTACTACCTGCATCACACAATTTTCGACGGACTCCACGCAGCTCTAGTGAAGATATGTACAGCAGCAGTGGTGAGTGGCTTTGCTCTATGCAATGCACACTGGAGTTTCCTTGTGGTATTTTCATCTGTGTGACATATTATTCATAACAGGCATTTTGATTTCTTCCCGGTGAGTGCTCAAGTAGCTGTTTACTGCCACAGAAAGATTATCACACTGTATGACCCACACCACCTTCTCTTACTTACCCACACAGTACCCCACCAGGTTGAGATACTGCTCTTCCTTGCAGCTAGTCCTGCACTTTCCACTAGCTAGAGTCGCGTGGGGATGGCAGGTTAAGCACTCCAAATCTGAAGGGCCACGGCATGTCTTGCAGGATGGATGACAGGCTGAGTAAGAAAATCAATGCTTGTTGTTATGGTCTTGGTATAGCCCACCTTACGTTCTCCCCTCCCCAGAACGCCAGCCCCTGTAATAATCATTTACTCCTACAAAACGTGGACATAAAAAGATCTAATAGCATCAGGGACTGCAGAGTTGTAGTTTGGCAGGTTCTTAAATCCTCATTTTGAATAAGCAAGATGAGAAATGAGTTGTCAGTTTAAAAACGTGATTTGTTCTCTGCATTAATCACGGTATAGATCTATACAACATATTAAATATAAAGAGATTGGCCCTTTTATTCCTCTCTCCAGCATATGATTGTGCACATAAGGGAGTGGGATGCACAGGGGAGATAAATTAAAACATCTTGGGATTGTATGAACATCATAGTGGCATGAATTTGATATTCATGAGTGGAAAATCTGGGAATTATTTCTGCACAAAGCCCTCCCAAATGGAAACCTATAAAACCTGAACACCATGCCAGCTCATTAGCTATTCTGCCTGCTAAAAGCTCAACAAAAAGATTGCAGAGAAAGTGGTTGAGATTGCTCAAAAACATTTAACTTAGACTGCTTTTGTATCCTTCCACCTTTAAAGATAGGTGCTGTATTTCCATGATTTCCATGCTACAGATCTGAAGGAGATAGAACTAGCAGGGCTAATGATCTGTAAAAACTCTTAAAACCTACTTTCACAGCTCTCCTATATATAAAACTTCTGAAATCTCCCACCTCCGGCCACATACAACTGCTCACTCCCCACACAGAAGCTGGGCGTTTCGCAGCTGCCACAACATAAGCCGGAAAACGTCATGTCCCACCGCCTTCTCAGCTTCTCAGAAATCCTGCTCGTGAATTCAGCGTTGAGAAGGAAGAATCAATTTTCTAGACACACCTATATTAACTGAGATTCGCTGTTCAAAAAATGCACGAGATCTAAGCTGGCAGCATACGGAAAGATGCCACTTCCCTGACACTGAAATTTTGTTCCTAAGACGTTTACGTAAGCCTGAAACTGCATAATGCAGCATTCAGCAGTTACCTCAGCTCTAAGGCAGCAGCGCACAACCTCAGAAATGATGAATCTTTACAATGGCCTGCCAAATAAATGTAGTTATAGAGTTGTTCCTTGGGTGAATAAATTGAATAAATAGAGCAATGAACCTTAGAAGATGCTTCTCTCTGTAAACTTGAGGCCTCCCTGGGAAGCGATCAGTAAATTCCTGCTACTGCCAGAACATATACATGGATGCCTGACCCAACAAATCTATTATAAAACAGCAGACATCTTTTCAGACCTTGAAGCGACTAATCAGATTTCAAACACCTGCATTTCCTCACCCATTCTACGTAGCAGCTCATCATGAATGGCATACCCCAAAGGCCACAGTTTTCTGTAAGTGGCAAACAGGATTTAATCGCTGCCCTCACTCAGAAGGTCAGTAGTCAAAGAGTCATCTGCTTAGATGAGATCAAACGAGCTGAATGAAGGCCACTTGCTGACTGGTGGGCAAGGCTGAGACACAAATAAATCATGCTCTCCCCACCACCCATCAGGCATACTCATAGATGCCATGGTTCTTCTCTATCTGCAGAATTCTTTCCTTCTAAACCCAGCAGCGAATTAAAAATGAAACTAATTCATGTGGACAATATGCTTATCTAGCCTAATAAAAGCAGAGCATTTTTCAGTATTGTCCAGTAAAGGCCTCTTTTGCCCTAGCGTGCTGGCTAAGAATATCATCCAAGCCTACTGAAATGAAACGCAAAAATATCTTCAGGGAAACAGTCCAGAGGAGCAAAACTGATAATAATTTATGATTCAATGTGTACGCCTCTCTCCCATTAGGAGGAGATTCCGTTTTCTGAAATTAGACTATCCTATTCTCCCCTGAAAATACTTAAATAGCCTCATATAAATCTGAGAGCATCTCTAATTACACTGAGAAATGCATTGCAAAGCGTGCATACGATGAAATTCAGCAGTATAAGCTGCAGGTGCCGGCACTATGCACTCACAGTAGCAGTGATCTTTGTGGCTGAACATCCCCTCCGGGCACTCAGAGAGGCATCTTCCTTCAAGCAGGACGTGGGAAGACAGACAAGCCGTACAGTCCTGGGAAGTGTTCCCCACACAGCCTGCACAGGAGGAGTGGCATTCTGCAGGGAAGGGAGAAACAAGAAGACAGAGAGAGGCAAATGAGTTCCAGCTTATCTTGGTTGTTACTGTCGTAGAGTATGGCTAGAGTGTTTTCTCCTCTGAGACGACAGGACGGTATTTCCTTTACAGGATTCTCTGCCTGCGAAAGGTAGAAAGGGCAGGAGTACAAAGGCTCTATAGCACACTACTTGAAGCTAAGGAGCAAACACAGATAGCTGCATATTTAATCTTTCTTTGCAGCCACACAATTCCTTACTGAAACGGAAAAGCTCAGATGTACGACGCTGTGTAATACCGTTCTCCCTGTAAGAGCTCTTGGGATTCTGCAAATTTACCAGATTCTGAAATCATCTTTTGCTACCACCCTACAGTTACTCCAGGAAGGATTTTCTAGCCAGCATCACTGCAAGGTTATCATCAGCCATTCTCGAGCAGAAAGAGCAAATACACGTAGAGGTGAGCTGGACACCTGACTTCACAGCCAGTGAAGCAAACGTTCCGAATGAAACGAGCGCAGTTAAAAAGTTGGACTTCTCCACCTTTACTGGTACTCACCCTAAAACCAGGCATCTTTAAGTAATCTGGTTAAATACGTATATAAACTCAGTAGTTAAAAACGCGGTATTTATTAGTTACTTGAGGTCACAGGTTGCATTGTGTGAGTCCCTGTTGAACACAAAGAGAGACTTCCTGCCCTCTAGGGAGACACGACAGACACAGGGCTGGAGAGAAGAAATGAAATGACATGATTTATACAAGTACACTTAGCTGTCTGTCAGAGAGCCAGAGAGGAGTCAGGGATCCTCACCACAAACACAATGTCTCCCGGACTATCTTTGGCTCAAGTGACTCAAATCATGTCAGAGAGAAAACTCTTAAGAGTTTGATCAGGGAAATCTCAAGCATTAGAAAAACAAAGAGATATTTCTGAGGTTTGATGAGAAGTTCACAACCACACAGGTAAATTCTTCAAAACCAACATTTTAACCACATATGAACGTGCTCTGTTCTGCATAGTACACATCTTTTGTGGGTTTATTTTTTGAAAAGGTGCATCTACAAACTTGGCATGAGTATTTTACAGGGGTACCTCAACGTTTGAAATATTGAATCTTCACACCCTGCTGCAATAAATCAAACTACTATTGTAATGCCATTACTAATACAGCAGAGCTAAAAACATGAAGAGCTGTGCCAGCATTCTTGCCTGATAACATACTCAGCACTGTCACCGAACTCTGCTCAGGCCTGTTTGTACAGGTCTGTTCACCCATCCGAGGCAGTGCTATATGGATTTTTTCACTCACTTTCCATACCATAACCTGGACTCACTCAAGAAAACCCATTACTTGCCAAGGAACAGCCACTGCATGGATTGGAGGCTCTGCACTAATGCCTTCAGGAACCAGTACAGAGCACTGGTCACTTTATGGTCTGTGTAGGTCACCGTTGAAGACAAAGTCATTCCACCAAAACAATACCTCTTCTTCCTCTTTTAAGATTGCCTAAGGCAAAAAAAGGAGCTTGTACAGACTCCATCAAGTTGAGATGAAGAGATAAAAATAAAATAAATGGATTTTAAATTATGTCCATTTCTAGAAAATGTTTTTTGAAGAGGAAGAAACAGCCATTGGTAGCATTGTTGCTATTGTTATTACTATTACTTCACTGAAGTGCTGTAGGGCCACCGTCTCTATGACTGGTCTTTCCACACAGGGAAATCACTGCCATTTCTGAAAGTATCATTTCTCCTTACGCTTAGGGTGGGCTGTGTTGGCACACCCCTTCAAGATATTCACAGTCTAACCTCTCAGCCCGCTTCTGTCTGCATTATTGTCAAGGTAATGCAATATGTTTGTTGTACAGGTATCCACACCGGCTGGCACAAGCCCTCTACAGGCAGGCAGACTGGCTTGCTGATACACCCAACAAACATTCTTTGCTGAAGTCCACAACAGCTTTATCTCAAAGCTGTGTGAAACCACATATATTCCCAATGTATAACATATTAGCCTCTTTTCCAAACTCTAGGCTTCATGTAAATACTTCCTATTTGGTATTTCAGGAGCAGTGATGGCACGTGTGCTGCAGGGCATCATAGAATTATAAAATCACAGAATGGTTTGGGTTGGAAAGGACCTTAAAGAGCATCTAGTTCCAACCAATATGCCATGGGCAGGGACACCTTCCACTAGACCAGGTTGCTCCAAGCCTCATCCAGCCTGGCCTTGAACACTTCCAGGGATGGAGCATCCACAGCTTCTCTGGGCAACCTGTGCCAGTGCCTCACCACCATCAGAACAGTTTCATCAAAAGACAAGACTGCTGTGGGGTGTCTTGACCTGCTCCAAGGGCTAATAAGGAGACAGCTCAGTCTTTTCTGAAAAGGATTTAAGGATTGATCCTGCTTCAAAATAAGTCAGTAGTAAAAATCACATACTAAACTTCAGTGAAAAGAAAGCTAAGCTAAGATAAGCTGGGCAGACTTGAACACAGTAGTTTAAGAAAAAAGTACCTGAATCCTTTAGTCACAAATCATATGCAGAGTATATTTTCCCTCAAAAGTACTAGTATATGCCATTCTGAAAGTTACTGAGTTTAAACATTCATGGCTGTCACAAGGCAAACACAGGAGCTGAAAGCATGTAAGAATCAAACATCATATAGGATCACCCTGCACACCTAAAACCCAGCGCAGCCCTGTGCTGAAGACTTTGAAGAGCTGTTCCCATCCTCTACTCACCTTTGCAGACTCCTGTGCTATCCATGTAGAACTGGGCTTGGCAGTGGGAGAGGCAAAGGCCATGTACAGGTCCTTCCATGGGCTGGTGAGGCTGCAGTGCATCCTCTGGTGCCCTGCACTGCAGGCAATGAGAGGCCTCCGGGCCGATGCAGGCACGGCAGGATGGATGGCAACCTGTGCACACAGCAAGAGAGCAAGTCAGAGTCGCAGCTCTGAGGACAGCTTCCTCAGACAGAAGGACAAGGCCCAACAACCTGGGCATCTGGTAGTAAACAAGAGAGAGAGAAAGGGGAGAAAACTTTGGTTTGGACCCTCTTGTTCATCCCTCTTTCCAGTTGTGTATTGCTGTAGACAGTGTGATCCTCAAAGAGCTAGCAAAGAGCGTACACTTTGCAGCAACTCGCAAACTAGGAAAACTGTCCCAGTGTGCTGTATTTGCTATAATGGAACAGGGATTTTAGAAAAATACTTTGACATCTTTCCCCCCACCCCCAAATAGCAGCTCTTTTCTTCAGTAAAGGTGATGAACAAATGATGCTGGGGAAAAAAACTGCAGTAGCGTGCCACAGGCAGTCAATTTTCCTTTAATTTCTGGAACTGTAACAGCGAACACAATCTCACTAGGAGAGACAGCAAGAAATGACAGGCTGAAGGGCTCACAGGAAGCATAAATTCATCCTTCGAATTTTCAGGTTTTCCATTGCTGCAAAAATGACCCCAGTCTTAGCAAATCTACTAGGTGTGTGTAGAATTTCATCTACCTCTTAACTCGTGTCAAGAAAAACTTGGAAGCAATGTATATTGTCCCCAGTAGTAAAATAGTCCCCAAGATCACTAACTCCTGAGGTTGTGAACACAGAAAGTCTTGGAGAAAATTTGCTTTTTGTTGCAGTGGAAAACCACCAGCAGGCAAACACAGGAATTACTCGATGACCAGTTCAGTGTAGGATAAAGGATCAGCATCACAGCTGGGTACCCTGAGCACAGCCCAGCGAAAGCCAGTATAGATACACTGTTTTACAGCAGCCGGGGAACTTACTCCAAGTATACAGCTTACCCTTGCAGACGTTGAAATCCTGGTAAAAACCCTCTCCACAGCCCTGCAGGCACTGGCCCCGGTGCAATGCCAGAGGAAAGGAACAGGAGGTGCAGTGAGTGGCCAGAGGTCCTTCACATGTGGAGCATGAATCATGACAAGCTGACAAAGAAACAGAGCACACAGAACTGAAAGGCCCTTTTTTGCTTTTTTGTTCTCCTCGAGAGTAGTGTTGCTGACTACAGTCTCCTCCAGCCAACAATGAAAGCTCCCAGCTGGCATGATATTCAGTGATGGGAGCAGAAGCGCATGTGTATTAATAAACTACTAACAGTAATAGCTCTCACTCACACAGTGTTTTGAATCTCAGCGTGTCTTAATATGCATCGCAAGGCAAAGAGGTTATTTAAAACAATTTATCACAAGTGAACCAAAGAAAACAAAAAAATCAAATTCCCTGTCCCCAGTCACACTTCTGTGCTCTTAACATTCCCTCCCCACAGGTAAACATCCGGAGAACAGAAGACAAAACATGGAGGGTGCCTTGAGAGCCGTAGAAAAGGTCGTGCAAATATGCCTTTTACCTCTGCATCTTCCACTGCTACTTGGGAAGTATCCATCCGGGCACTCTGACATGCACTTCCCATCGTGTAAGAGCTTATCTGAAGCACAGGTCAAACACCTGGGTTGGTCTGAATAGCACGTTTTGCAGAACCGGCCGCAAACTGTGGAAAAGGACAGCTCATTAACGAAATGCACTCAATTAGGAAATAACAGAGCCATCAGCCTGGTCACACCGATAAAATGAAGTAAGCCAAAGCACACTTCGTCCTTTCTTTGTCAGAAAGGCATCTTTAAACATTCCTCTCCAGCACAAGTAACCTTTCGCACTTCCCTGGAATAAGTAGTGACATCCATGGAGTAGGTGTGAGTGCAGACAGGTATTCACTGACTTGTATCCTGCCTAGGACTCTGAGTAAGTACAAATACCAGAAATGGGTCTACACCAGCACTCCTCCACTCCTGACACAATCCTCTCCAGCTAATGCAGAATGTTTTTCCTGTTCACCAACAGTCTGTCAACAGGAAGCACCATTCTGAACGGTTTCAGGTATGAAAACCATCTCATAAATCTTTATACATCTTCCTATGATAAGCATCAATTATTAGACTGTTCAGTAAGTAAAGGATAGAGGAAAAGTTGATCAAATAAATTGTAATTCCCCCCTTCTTTCTTTTCTTTAGGTCAAAGAAGACTGAAAGTCAAAGAAGACAGTGTGAAAATCTACCCAAAATCAAGCATAAAAATGTTTCTTATCAATTCCTGTGGTCTATATTCTGTTCCGAAGTTAACTGACCTGTTGTCTAAAAGCACTGTGAAACTCCAGCTTCCCTAAGTCAGTAGCACGACTGCTGCTGCACATTCAGAAGAGCCAAGCGTTTTACTTAACCAATTTTTGTTTCTTTTCACCAGTTTGACAGCTTCCCTTTAAACCAGCTTAGAGCTCTCCAGCTGGATACCAAAAGACAAGGTTTTGGTAAAGGATGAAAGGCTGAATCATGGAGGTTGTGAGGAACAGCTACGCAGTTTTGAGAAATCACTGGCAACAAAAAACAAAATTTATGGCCAAGCTGCATCTAAGTTAAATTTCCTTTTGAGCTTAAATGTTTCGCAGCTACAGATGTAAGATTTCAAGCCTGCACACTTCAAAACACAGGTAAGTAAAATTTACTGGTATAGACATCAACCAAACTGAAGGGGAACCTGGTGAAGTGAAATTCATCCAGAAGTGGCCAGAACAGCAACAATTTTGTCAACATGTTCCAGGTTTTAAGGCCTCTCTAGCTAGCTGTGGCTCAGTCTGACCAGCATGAAGACAGTCATTTCTACAGACTATGCTGAACAGTCCTTCAGAGCAGCTGGAGGTGGCTGCCAGCAGAAACCCAGGCTTGACCCGAATGGTTGTAGCAAATTTTAGATATTTTTATTGAGATTTTTTTCCCCTTCATGATCTGTTTGACTTAGGTCTTTTCATTCCCTCCAGCCATCTCTTCCCCTGTCCTCAGCAAACCTTCCCAGCTCCCAAGTCTCATCTGTTGTGCAGGTATTAGTTACTGTGATGCTGAATTATAATCAATTTTACAGAAACCTGCTGGCAAAGGCCATTTTTCTTTCCAAAGACAAATGGATTTGTCAAAGCCTCAGAAATGACTCAGTTAGGCTTTCAAGCTGTTCCACGAGGGAAAAAACCTTAAACCTTTCAGCAGCTGATTAGCTTAAATGAATTAATAATCTTACAAACAAACAGCAGCTTTCCGCATCCGATATTTATGCACAAGGTGCATCTGGCTTCTTAGACATGAATAAAATCACAGTTGCTGCACAGCTAAATGAAATATTGATTTTTTTTTTTTTTGCAGAGCATTTCTCAAACTTGCAATTAAAGAAAAAAAACCCAGGTATTTACCGCTGCAGACTCCATCCTTCGTATAAAACCCCTGTCCACAGCTGGCCACACAGAGCCCTGCTTTTAGCATGCGTGATGTGTCTTTGCAGGACAAACAATTGTTCTCAGCAGCACCCCAGCATGAGGAACAAGACTCGTGACAAGCTGCAGGAGAAAAAGGTGCAGGATTAACAAATAATCAACTTCCAATTATCTCTTTAAAAGGAAGAGTTTGCAGCAATTCACTTTCTTTTTTTTTCCCAGTTTTGTTCCTTAGATTCACAGGCATTCACTGCTTCAGAAAAGGAAAAGAAAACATAACCCACTGCTGCTCTCATGTTAGTACCTTTCATCCAAGCCATCTCAGGGGTACAACCTACAGGTCATTTTGTAGGTGCAATATGACATGCAGTATACATCAGAGCAGTTTCTGTAGCTGTAATCAGACTAGGAGTAGTGTCAATAAGACTGTTAAATCCTGTTCATCCTGGTGCTAGGGGCTGTACAAGCACAAAGGGAAACGAGAAGAGATCCCATTACACATTACTTAAAAAACAGACCTGTGATCAGATCCTTGCAGTGACTACTGACATTAACCCAGCTTCACGTACAAAGAATTAGACCGCAAGGCTGCGATCAAAATCCTGCAAAGTTAAACCCAAGACAGCCTACTTGTAGAAACAACTCCTTCTGCACTTCCAGGACTCAGCACAGGTGCAGAAGGAACTGACTTCCGGCTGTTGGCAGATCAGGTGGGGCAGAAATCCTCACGTGCTCAGACTGAGTAATTCCTGGGGAAGGGTGGACAGTGGGTCCCAGGTCCTGCATATCTTTTCCTTGAAGTTGCCAGCAGAAGAGAAGGGGCATTCCCTCACTGGGTTGAGATACCAGCTACTTTTGTCTCTGGGGAGCCATCTATCATGGCTGGGACACAGTAATGTCCTTGAGCATGATGGTGTCTTGCAATTAAACTAATAAACTAATAACTGTATGGAGATTGAGTCTGCCTGTTGAACAAGCCACCTCATTCAGAACTGTACAAGTGCAGCTGTGAGGGAAATTCAGCCCACTGTCGTTACTGTACATGGAATCTGTGGTGTAGAATCACAATCAATCCTGTGTTACCGGTGCATGCAGGAACTGTGCAAATTACAGTTCTTTTAGCTATTAGATTTTTTTTTCTTGATTACACCCAAGTATGTTCCAAAGATGTTCTTAAACTCATTATTTCACAATAAGGCAGGTACGTGCTTGTGGTCCCAGACCATGGCAGGTGGGAGAAAACACAGAGATGTGGCATGACATGCACGAGGTTAGAACAGCGAGTGTTTAGGGGGCCAAGACTTGGGACATTTGAGTTCATCCCCAGCACATGGCCCTTTGACATTCTGGATGTTCCTTCTTCACACTTCTACCTTTGTTTATTTTCCCTTTCCTCATCATCTTCTATTGCCTTGTAAGTAGCTGTTTGCTTTCCCTCTTCTCACCTTTCTGCATCTGTTCCCTCCACACCTTATTCCTGGTCTCTCCAGAATGCTGTGGCTCTTCTAATTCCTGAGGAGTGTCCCATAAGGATGCTGGGCATCCGGTACCTGAAAGGATCTTCCACCTGACTCTTACAGCAGGGTCTGTCACCACTGTCAAGCGCACCTAATTGTGACTGAATCACACCAGAATGAATAGCAAACATCCCATCCCGAGGTAAAGATTGCACACACTTTTCTGCTCCAGTCGATAATTTCCCTTGCTGGTAAAAACCTGCATCTCATTCCAGCTTGGATGATTCTCAGGGCACATCTACACTCGAAAGTTAACTGCAGAGTATGAGTTCATGCTGTAAATCCTTAAGTACTCAGCTGTCCTCACTTCACCTTCCAGATGTGGGAGTTTTGCTCCTCTCTGAGCTGATGCTAACTTTCAACATCTTTTTAAAAGAGTAAGCATCAAGACTTGGATCCTCTAACTACAGACTTCCCACTGCACAGCTTGATCCCCTCACTGTTAATCTGCATCAATATGTTGACTCATCTGGACATACCCATTTATTTGCAAAGTTCTCAAGTCCTCTCTGGAGATGCTGCATCTTTCAAGAGACACTCTTGTCTCCGGGCAGCCTAGCCTCCAGCTCTGGAGCCACCAAGATCAGAAGGATATAGACTGGTTGGAGAGAGTCCAGAGGAGGCCATGAAGATGCTCCAAGGGCTGGAGCCCCTCTGCTATGGGGACAGGCTGAGAGAGTTGGGCTTGTTCAGCCTGGAGAAGAGAAGGCTCCAGGGAGATCTTACAGCACCTTCCAGTGCCTGAAGGGGCTACAAGGAAGCTGGGGGGGACTTTTTACAAGGGCCTGTA
>NW_010263761.1:47281-51876 GCF_000690775.1 Eurypyga helias
TGCCTCTTCCACCCCAAACCATCCTATGATTCTACTCTTCTGAAATACTTGTACTTTTCCCAAACTGTAAGGCAGCTGCTTTTTCATCATGACGGTTTAATTGTTTTCTCTAAAGTTAACACTTTTCTCCTCTTAATGTTGGCCTTTTAGAAGACTTCTAATTATTTTGGCAGCTCTAATTCAGCAAAGGGGTGGAGTGCAAGCTTAATTTCCTGAACCATCACTTTAATTTGGATTAACTATTCTGTGATTCTATGATTTCGATGAAAGTCAGGTCTGTCAGGCAAATGTGCTCTGACTCCCACCGTGCACTGTTTGCTACCTGCACTAGACCAACTGCTCCCAAGCACATCCTCACCTCAATCTCTTCTCTCAAGCAACTGCCTCAAGCTGTTCCTCTGTACAGGTCAAAATAATGCCTTCACCTCCCACTGGCATCACTTGTTTTGCTGGATGTAACAATACCCACACTGGAAAGGTCTTTGGCATGGCTGGACCCACATCCCAGGCTCTTCTCTGGAGGTGGTGCCTAACAGTATTATTGCCTTTCTGGTCTGTGCATGGCAATTCCAGTGGGCTTTTGTCACCACCACCACTGTCCTTGCCCACCGCTACTTGCAGTGCAAACCACCCTGCCTCCCAGCTCACCTTTCTGACTCTGGCTCTCTAAGCCTTTGTACAAACACATGGTCATAAGGCTAGCAGAGCAGCCAACAGGCCAGCCCATCCCACTCCCCCCTTCCCTGCTGCCAAAGAAACTCACCACTGATGTTACTCTAAACACAGCTGTCAAGAAAGGGAGTAGACAAGAAGGAAGGGTGTTTTAGACAAGGTGGGCTAAGAGCACCCCCAGTGCAGTTCTTCTAGAGGGGAAACCTGCAATGGCTAGACTTAAGGCAGGCAATGATACAAACCAGCAGAGTCTGCAGGCTGGAGGAGTTTAAGGTCTTACTTTGCTTCCTGTCTCCAGTTCCCAGCTGGCTCTCACTGCCCTTTGGCAAAGATCCTGCAAATCCACTCCTGGGCATCAGGGCAGCTTTCAAGTGTTCTAAAGAGGCAGCTGTTGTGCTAAAATTGCATGTCTTCCTAGACAGGGGATGACTTCTGTGGTATCTCAGCTATGTAAAGGCTACAGTGAGAGAAGTAAAGATGAAGTACAACCTACCAGAGGACATGAGACCTTCTGAGAAGCTGCAGCGAATTTGGCAAACTGATAAGAGACACATCCTCTGGACTCCAAGGTACTAGAGACCAGGCCCAAATGGCTTTTTTGAGACAGAAAGGGACAGAAAGAGAGGAGATCTAAGTAGCAGAGTTTGGAAGAAAGGAAGAAAAGGAAAAAGAATGCAACCTGTTTTTAGCTAGGCAGCCACACCGAGCATTTGGAAGCAGCGAGAACAACTCAAAGCACAGAATGGGTAACAATCTCCTCAGGCCGGCCAGCAAAAATAAATGCTTGCAGCAAGAGACTGAGCTACGATGCGCTGCTCTGATCACTAGCTCCGCTATGCAAGCCCTCCCCGGGTACAGGCTCCACGGGCTCCTCTGACACAGCCGTTTCTATATGCAAGGTGGCAAGCGTCTCCAAGAGTTATCAGCTGCCAGTCTCCAGATGACAAACACGCACAGACTGATTCATGCTCCTACAGAAACAATCCTTCACTTCTTGTGCTTGCAGCGACAGGCACCAGGCCATTTATTTTCACATGTCTGGAGGACTTTTTTTGTCACAAGCCCAGCAGCTACTAAATCCCAGCCAGCATCTCTGCCATCAGATGGTACAACTGCAGCTGGAATTGTAAGCAATGGGCCCCCAACCCGAAGGACCTGGGTTCATGCAGTTGGAACAGCAGCCCCAACCCATTCCTGCCCTGTGTTTATATGCACTCATGCACACCCTGCCTGCAGAAGCTTTGGCTCTTTCAGCGCTGGATCACTGCCAGACTTGACAGCTGTTCCTCGCCCAAACAACCGGCCACCAGCTCCACTGAAAAAGCAGGGGAAAAAATGGAAGCATTCAATGAGCCACTGTCAGCTAAAACATCTTTGCCTACAGCAACAAAGTGGCTGTGTGAAAATAAATCAATGGAAGTGGCTGCATCGCCAGGAAACTAGTTTTGCCCCTCCTGGCTATTTTCAGCTCGTATTTGTAAGGGCCATTTTGCATTTCCTCCTCCCTTCATTGTGGGTACTGAACTTGTATGCAACACCCTGCAGCTTACCCAGACACTGCTGCTGAAGGGAAGACATTCAGAAGAGTACAGTTGACCTTCCAGTTGCAGTAGGGTGTGCAATTACGCCGCCTCAGCTGACATGATGGCAATCATTAAGCTGCAGTAACATGTCTTTCCAGAAAATCCATATTAAACAGACAAAACCTCCAGGGTCTCACTTCTTGGTTAAAGCAAGAGCACTCCAGTGGCTCCTGAGCCAACAGGTCTTTTTCTCTGCTCTGTTATTCAGGAGTTGCAGGGGTGTAATATGCAGGAGTGACACAGAAGTGACACAAGCCCATGGTTTTAGAAGATAAGAGGTCCTGCAACGTAATGCTTCTTTTCTTTCATGATTGACCAGAAGTCAGAGAATCAATTAAAGATCCACTCATCAAACTGGCTCTTATCTGCATCAGCACAGACATAAGATTCCCAGGTTTGACGGCAGCAGGAGGGCTAATGCAAATGGCATGCCAGCAAGAACCCAGTAAGAAGTCACTGCTTGGCTTTGGGAAAGCACAGATGGGGTCCAACTGCTCTGTGCCGCGTGGTACCATTAACCACCTCCAACCTGCTGCCCTCAGTGTGAGCTGGGTGAGCTCAGCTCAGTCATGTGCAGCCGTTCATCCTCAAGGAGAGCCTCCACAGCCAGAGAAAAACAACAGGTTGTGAATAAAAACTCAAGTGCTTTGCTGCAAAGTGAGCTGGGTCTGTTAGTGTCAAGTTTCGCATTTCAACATTTGCATTTTGGGAGATCGAAGCAGAAATGCTTGAGTTCTGCCTGGGCTTTTGAATAATCTTGAAAACATAAATAATTAAGTTAGAAAAATGCAGTGAGAGCACTGAACACTGCAAGTCCTTCAAGCCCTTCTGTTCTACCAGGCAGACATCTTTTCTTTTTGTTTCCCTTTGCTTTGCCTTCGGTGGGGCAAACTGTTTCCACAGCCTATTTCTGACAAGGACGACTTCATCTACCACTCTGCTCGAAGCCTGTTACAAACTGACCCATGATCTTTAATACAATGCTGTGTAACTAAACTTACTACCTTTTATTCTCAACTTTACTTTCTCCTAATGGTTTTAATACTTTACAGAACCAGGTGGAGGGAGGGGGGCAGGAAACAACCCTGGCGTAAGATTAAAATAGGGCAGAGATCAAACAACCATATTCAGAAATATAAAATAGATTCAATTAGACCAGATGTTATAAAACATGAATAAAAGGAGAGACTATTTCATTGTGTTTTGTTACAAAGCAGACAGCATTGCAATAATAGGATGGAGCAGGAAACCTGGTCTTATAAGTCTCTTTCACCTCGAGAGCAAATTCCTAAAGAGGGAGTTTACTGGAACTATAGCAATTAACACAGTCTCGCTCATCCTTTTAGTGATTTGGGAACATGCTTATTGAGATGTTAAAACCATTATAAGAAAAAGATTTCTGAACAGTCTAAGGCTCGCCTGGACAATCAGATTAGAGATTTGTAAAAATAAAGAGGATACAAAGAAAGAGTGAATGGCAAGGAATTATGGACCGTATCTGAAATTTAAGACTTTCTCTGCTGGTTTGACTTTATGCAGAAAATGCAGCCAGGCAGAACTAAAGCAAATTGGTTTAATTCTCTTGAGGAAATAGGAACAAATTTTCCCAACAACTTTCAGCTACAAGCATGCGTGACTGCAAATTTGGATGAAGTGTACAATCAGTAATCTACAAACCAGTAATGAAATGAAACATTAGCCATTCCCTACTGCTTCAGCAGTACATGGGCACTGCCAATTAAAACACTAGGAGCAGGTGGAAAGGAAATGGTAAAATAAAACCAAATGAAGTAGAAGATTATTTGATACTTAAGTCTATAAATTCTTTTGGACTGGGGCTCTCTTTTCTATTTATACATGCACAATGTGGCCCTGGTCTATAGTCACTGCTAGAGGACAGAGGTTTTTCAGACTTTCAAAATCTGAAATAAATGGTCAGCTCTTAAAGGAAAACCACTTCATGAAAGAAAGCTGGACTTACAATCTGAAGTGCTTTCCCCTGAAGTCTGCCAAAAGCCCTAAGCCTGTATTTAAGCAGGAGGGCTAGTTCCAAATTAAAGTGATGGCTGAGGAAGTTAAGCTTGTGCTCCACCCTTTTGCTGAATTAGAGCTGCAGAAATAATTAGAAGTCTTCTAAAACGGCCAACATTAAGAGGAGAAAAGTGTTAACTTTAGAGAAAACAATTAAACTGTCATGATGAAAAAGCAGCTGCCTTACAGTTTGGGAAAAGTACAAGTATTTCCGAAGAGTAGAATCACAGAACAGTTTGGGTTGGAAGGGACCTTAAAGGCCGTCTAGTGCCACCCCCCCTGCCATGGGCAGGGACACCTTCCACTAGA
>NW_010263762.1:0-4710 GCF_000690775.1 Eurypyga helias
TGGCCTGGCTGAACTCCATGCAGTTCAAGAATCCCAATTCAAAAGCTGCTACTGTAAATGTTAGGAAGCTACACATCAAACTCTCTAATTTTCTTCCCAGTGTGACCAGAATGCGATTTTCTGGCAAGCATGCCAAGCAGCATCTCAGTTCCCAGCCAGACACAATCTGTAACCCCTCCAGAAAGCAGCTGCTTTGTCTGTCCAAGAACTAGTTAGAGGATTTCTACCTGCGGTGGATTTCTACCATTATCCCAACCTATCACCTGCAACTCAATTTTAAAAGTGCAACCACAACGTTATATTTTTTTCCAGGCCTTAAGCAACCAAGTACTAAACTCCTGATCTAATGGGATAAGGCAAGAGAGACACGTCAGATTGAAGTGTTCAGCTTTTAATTCTTGGATTTTTTTTTTTTTTACTATAAAACAGCAGCATTTACTTAGATAAACAGATGTCCATGGTTATAACACTATAATTAAAAGCTACTAGGACTTCTGGAAAGGATATAAGCTCTCAAGTGCCATGCAATACACAAAGATTCAAACAACGGTACTTAGAATTTCTTTCAAAAACGACTTTTTCAAATGCCTCATAAATCTCCTCCACCATCCATTAGCCCCAACTCTATTTAAAACTCCCAACAAGCAAAGCAGGTTTGGGCAGCGGCTGCGCTTTTACCAGAAAATCTCATTTGGCAACTGAAGTTGTATCTTTCCAGGAATAAGAGAGTCCAAAATAAGAACTCGCTGCTCTGTGTAACAGCAGAGGGGGGGAAATCGGGTGGGGAGGGCAGACTACATGAAAAAGAAGGTTAAAAAAACCTTAATGGGAATTAGAAGAGCAAAATGCGCGGAGGTGACAGAGCTGTTCCACAGGAAGCTCAGAAGACATGTCTATCGCACCCAAAAATTCCGTGGAAGGAAGGTGTCCCTGCCTGTGGCAAGAGGTGGGACTTGGGGGGCTTTGAGGTCCCTCCCAACCCATCAGATGGTTCTATGATTTTGTTTACTGAAATCTGGTTCAAAACTCTGTTCAGACTTTAAATACTGTTTTGGCTGTGTAGCTGGAGTGGAAAATTGAGAATGAGTTTATTGAAGAGTTTCCACTTTTTGAATACGAAAAGTGCCCTTTGAAGAATACTCAGCTGAGAACTTAGAGGCTGTTCTGGATGGAGCCTTGCCGCTGAGAGCGCGGCGTCAGGATTAACCCCTTCCAGACACCAGCCCGCAGGAGGTTAGTGCACTGGTCACGATTTTCCCATCGGAAGTGTTCCGTTGGCCGTGACCTCTCTGTCTTTTCACAGCACAAAGCCCGTTATTCTTCTCATGGGAATGCAAGTGGAGAACAGGACCTTGGTGTTAGAGCTGATTGTGTGGCGTTCCTATGAGGGGAGGTTAGTGCCTCGAGCGTCTCTCGTTTCCCCACCTCCGAAGTCTTCGGAACTCCTCATCCCTGGCTCTCGCAGGGGGAGCGTTCACACTTGCCCAGTGGGAGAATCGTATTCCTGCGGTCTGGTCCTCGCTTCCTTCCCCTTCTTCCTTTCGCTGGGATGTGAGAGCTCGTGAAGCAGCTGACAGGGTCATTTTACTGAGGGGATGGCAACGGTGATAGCTTCCAGCATCTCCAGGGTAGGAAGCACCGCTGCGGTCCGGTGAGGGGCAGGAAACCCAGTTTTTTCTTGGCTGGTGTGCGAGTGATCTAATAACTGGCCCTTTTTTTGCATCCGTAGGGAAACTCTTCGATTTCCCTGGGTTTTGGAGGGGTGTTTGTGGCGCTGAGTTTCTGGCATTGTCGTGAACTCGTAGCTGCGGTCGGAAAAGAGTTCGGAGAGACGGTCGCGGGTCGAGCCGAGAGCATGGGTCAGGCGGAAGCCTCGGTGTCGGCGATCCCTCTTGCCTTTCTGCCGTGTGTCCTGGGCCGTGTGTGACCTGCCCGTGGCCATACGTGTGTGTGAACATATCCCTGTGGAAGTGCTGCCATGCGGAGGAGCTGGCACATGGATATGAGCGAGGCATATCCTCCGTCGACCCTCTGTCCTGTGGCTCGAGGTCTGACAGTACCAGTTTGAAGCTGTTTGGGTAATTCTGTCTTTAGCAGCATCGGTCCTGCTCCCTCTGGGATACCTTTGGAGGCAGAGTGTTGCTACGCCGATTCCGCCGTCTCCGGGGAGCTCGGGTTGGATTGATGGATAGGTGACAGCGCTGGGAGGGCGGATTGTTGCTGGTGGTCCATACGCCCGCCTTGCCCTCGGGTGCTGAGACAAGAACCGCCAAGCTGATCTGCTCTGGCAACAGCAGAGAGTGACTGGCTGACCTTTAGGAAGCTCAATTTTTAGTAAACTTTCTTCTTTCCCCTTTATTCCACTCTCTTCCTTCCCCAAATACGCAGCCGGGGCAGGAAAACTTTGGAAGCTCTGTCTGGCCTGGGGCTGCTGCAGTGATGTGGTGTGTCCCCCCCATGAAGAACAGGTATGTCAGCGAGCCAGGGCCTGCGTTTGGAACTTTAGGTCCCAGGGGAATGCTATGACCGGTGGTTGGGGTTTGGGGGGACACAGAAGGACCCTGTTGGATCTATTCCTACTTCACCAAGCTCCGTGTTTGGAACGGAAAACGCCGAGTTGGAGTTCACATTGAAAATTTTGGTGTCGGACTTTGCCTCAGGCAACAAGGTGGAGCATTTTTATGTATGGAGGTGCCAGAAAAATTGCTACAGAACAGAATAACTACTTGAGTTTGTAAAAATACGTATTTTTTTCCCCACTCTCCACTAGCTCAGTCACACATTTGTATGGCTCCCTGACGCCAAGGCCTGACCAAGAGCACTTCATGGAAGGCTGAGGTGTTGAATACGCTTTCAACAACCAGGCTGCTGCCTGTTTTAAGGGGGAAGGTTTTCACATATCGGGTGGTTTTTGCCCCAGCTCACAGTGGGCTCGTGCTGGCTGGAGGAGGCTGTCTACGCAGGAGGGCGCCGCGTTTTCCCGCGCTCCAGTGGGAAAGGGACGGGAGGCCACTTCTGAAGGCTGTAAAATGCTCTCGGGCAGCAACGTCAAAAATTTGGAACTGACTAATGAGCTGTTGTTAAGTGAGATAAAAGCTTTTGTCTTGGGAAAAGTAATACCATTTGGCATCTGTTAGTTCCAGGTTATTTTCCCGGCAAGAAGAGTCATAGAATCATGGAATGGTTTGGGTTGGAAGGGACCTTAAAGATGATCCGGTTCCAATCCCCCTGCCACGGGCAGGGACACCTTCCATAGCCCAGGTTGCTCCAAGCCTCATCCAGCCTGGCCTTGGACACTCCCAGGGATGGGGCATCCACAGCTTCTCTGGGAACCTGTCCCAGTGCTCCCACCCTCTGCGGGAAGAATTCCTTCCTGATATCTAATCTAAACCTTCCCACTTTAAGTTTAAACCCTTTACCCCTTCTCCTGTCACTCCCTGCCCTTGTAAAAAGTCCCCCCCAGCTTCCTTGTAGCCCCCCAGGCACTGGAAGGGGCTCTGAGGTCTCCCTGGAGCTTCCCTTCTCCAGGCTGAACCCCCCAACTCCCCCAGCCTGTCCCTATGGCAGAGGGGCTCCAGCCCTTGGAGCATCAGGAAATTCTCTGTTTCTTCCTTTGCTGGTCAGGCTTGGGTTTTGTGTGAGGCTTTGCGATGGAGCCAGCAAACTACAGCAACCTTGGAGTTTTCCAAGGAAGTATAACCCTTCCAGCATCCGCAGTACTGTGGGAGAGCGAGCTCTCCCCTCTTCCCTCTGAGACACAGTTTAATACTGGTGTAGCCCGGAATCTCTTGGCTGTAGGCTTAGTAAGGAGATGCAAGAGGCTGTTTTGGCTCCGTGTCCGTGCATTCCAAACCTCCTGTGCTGGTGTGGGTGGTGATGAGGAAGCTGCTGTCTGTCGTAGGGACCTCAAACCTTGCTGAAGCTTGCAGAACCGTGCAGTGGGCTACCAAAAGTGTCGTATTAAGCTTGATTTAATGTGTGCTTAGTGAACTGCACCATGTGCGAGGCGGCAGCGCGAGTTTCTCTGCGCAGGGGCTTTATACGGCGACGAACCTCCGGAGAACACCTTGGCATCTGCTCCGTTTCCGTGGTCCGGCACTGGAACCAGTTGCAGAGAAGCTGTAGAGTCTCTGTCAGTGGAGGTACCAGAAACCTGACGGGACACAGCCCTGACCAACCTGCCTCAGGTCACCCTGCGGGATCTCCAGAGGTTCCTGCCAACCTTCTCCGTGCTGCCCTTTCCCTGAAGGTGTCTGGGTTCGGCGTCCGTGCGGCTTCTCAGCTGGCCACCACTAGGTCCTCGGGGGAGAAAAGCTTTGGAGGCAGGAAGGGAATCATCTGTTCAGCTCTTGGGCAGGTGGGAGGAAGATCCTGACCTACTGTTGGCTAACTTAGAGGTTACAGCGAGCCAGAATTTGCTGGTTTTGAGGCGTTTGGATGAAGAGCTGCTGCGCTGGCGTGCGCTGGGGGGGTGGTGGGGAGCGGCTGGCGTGATGCAGGGCTGGAGAGCCCCGATCCCGTGCTTCATTCCGGTTGAAAAGTTGCTTTGTCTTATGACAACAGTCAGCATGGAACATATTATGGATTAAGTGGTAGATAACATAATCGGGATAAGGATCAGCTCAAAAAAAGGTGGCCTTGGGGCCGCAGAAGTAGTGCGGACATGGAATGTTCTCTCCGCATGTCTTGTGTCATGAATCATAGAATCAT
>NW_010263763.1:0-4874 GCF_000690775.1 Eurypyga helias
TGACTTCTGCAGAACAGTTTCCTTCCACCTTTTTTTTTTCCTGAATAATTTTATTGACTCTGACCCAAACTAGCAATAACTTGTCCCTCATGCTAAATCTCTACCTCAACCACTGTATTTAATATTTGCAGACTACTCGCAAGGCCTGGTAAAATGCACTTGAAATGACCATGAGGAGCATGTACACTTTTGTGTGCAGGGGCAGAGTTACTAGGTTACAGGGTTACTGGCTTGCACACTAACAGATGCATGAATTTCTTGCCCTTGCTGACAATTTTAAGGGATTAGAAGTGGCTCAGGAGAGGAGGTGAATAGACATGCATCTAGCCAAAGGTTCAGCAAGGCCTGGGGAGCTCTGTCACTTAGCTGCTGTATCTGCTGTGCCACCCGGCCTAGTGAAATAACTTAATGCCTCAAGCTGAGTGATGTATCGGTGCAAAGAGCCTTGGCCAAGAGTGAGAAAGACAAAATGCCTTTTCTGTGCCTGTGGCCAATGCTCTTACAAACTTCCTGTTGTTCAGCATTTGCTCAGATCACAGCTGATCCCAGTTTTCTCCATGCTGGGACTATCTCGCACTGAGGGAGCCTTTGTACACACTGCAGTCTGTTCAGGCTGCCTCTGGGTTGCTGCTGCTCTTGCTGCAGGGCAGGTGTTCCTGGTGCTTAGTTTGCACCTGACACTCAAAACCTTCTGCCCAAATTCTCACTGCTGTCTCTCTGGGACGGCATTTCTTAATTTCACTTCTGATGGTGAAGCTCTTTCTGATGTGTTCCTGTGAGAGATTCCTTCCCGTGTGTTCTTCCTAAGTGCTCCAACAAAAGCCTGGCATGTCATTCCCTCCTTAGGTATGATGCCACTGGATGAAGGAGGGTCAGAGACAGAGAGCTTGTATGAAATTGAGGGCATGAACAAGTGGATTCTCTACTTGTAAGTATGCACTGGTTGAACCAGCTGCTACTCTGCATGTAGGCTTGCACATTCTCTTGCTTGCTGTCGTGGCTGGGACGGGGTTTCTTGTTAGCCACTGGTTTCTGAGGAAGAGCCAGGGGCTGTGTGCTCAGGAGATGCAAACATTGTGGACAACAAACAGAGAATTTTGCTCTGGTACTGGTAAAAAGCCACTTCATGGTGAACAACCTCTTCACTTTGGGACCATGCTCTGAGCATCCTCTCCTGGCCCATGCAGCATGTCATGTGCTGGGCCTGTAGCAGCCAACCAGAGGTGACTATAGGCCAAAAAGGAGCCAGGAGATGTTTGTGTGAATGAACTGCAGTGTCTGAGTGAATGCACCAAGTGCCAGAGTTAGGGTTATGTTCCTCAGCCCTTTTCAGGGAAGGCCCCTGGAGAAGGGAGCAGAGGTGGCTTTGCTCTGCAGTCTGCAGGTGCAGCCTTGGGCCGGACAAGATTGACTGGCCAGCCCGGTTGACCCTTTGGCCATCTCTGCAGCCGTCAGTGGAGGCGTTGGAACCGAATGTTTCGTAGGAAGTGCAGGGATGTAGTGAAGTCCAAGTTCTTCTACTGGCTTGTCATCCTGCTGGTGGCACTGAACACCCTCTCCATCGCCTCTGAGCACCACTTCCAGCCAGAATGGCTGACCCAGGTGCAAGGTGAGCAAAGAGCCTGAGGGAGAGGGAGGGCCTGGGAGATCCTGCTGCCCTGGAGACATGCATGAACTCTTACTGTGCATGCACAACCACACTGGCATGGCACAGCACAGCACAGGGGCTGTTAGACGCATACAGATTTGCTTATGCACACAAACACAGCCTATACACAGGTGCGTGTGCACCATCCCTACTGCACTGTCACACAACTGCATATTGAACATGTGTGGTGCGTACAGTTATACATGCACAGCATATATGTTCTTAAGGACAAGGGTTTGCATGGTGACTATGCATAGTGTGTGTATATTTAGACCTCTACATAGTACACACATACACATAGTACACACAAGCACACATTGCATGCACTCATGCAGTATAGCCACACACATGTATGCCTGCAGTCACAATACCTGCACTCACACAAACACATACAGACACACACAGTACAGCTTTGCACACATGTACACAGCTCAGCCACACACACACACATGCATGGACTCAGATGCACAGTACAGCTGCATGCTCATGTACAAGCACACAGTTGCACATCACCCTTCTCCTCATCTTCCTCTCCTGTGTGCTCCCCGAAAAACAGCATTTGCTGCAGCTGCAGCTCAGGGCTTGGTGGGCAGAGAAGGGAGGTGAGCAGTACTGCCCTCCTTCCCTTCTTGCTGTGCCATGCTGAGCTTAAGAGGTCCATGCTCTGATGGACTGGGTCTCCTACCGCAGACAATGCCAACCGGGTGTTGCTCGCACTCTTTGTGGCTGAGATGCTGCTGAAGATGTACGCACTGGGCCTTCGCCAGTACTTCATGTCGCTCTTCAACCGCTTCGACTGCTTCGTGGTGTGTGCAGGCATCTTGGAGACCATACTGGTGGAGCTCGGCACCTTGTCACCCCTGGGCATCTCTGTGCTGCGTTGCATCCGGCTCCTCCGCATCTTCAAGATCACCAGGTTGGGGAGAGACCTCTGCAAGTGCTGGTGCCTTCACTGTCCCCAAGCATCATTGGCCTTGTCCCTGGGGAGAGCTGCAGCATGAACAGAGCTGATAGCTCCTAGGTGGAGAAACAAGGTCAAGCTGGGGATTTCTGTTTCCAGGACATGTTCTGGGAGTGGTGAGGAGCACAGAGTAGGGCTTGCTGAAAGTCTTTTGGCGTCCCACTCTCACTCTGGGTTCTGGGGTGTTGTAAATGGGGGTGCTGTGGGCTAGGACTCAATACTTCTCTTTTTGGCACCAACATGCTGTGTGTTCATCCCCCTTCCCTGTCCTGCCTGCTGGTGAGCGGTGCAGGCAGCTGGGTGTCTTGCCTGTGACACCATGCCTGGAGCTTTATTTCCACTATCTGGAGCCTGGCTGGAGCAGTCCTAGTGCCCGGCCTATGAGTGGTGCTGGTTCAGAGCCCCCCTTGCTGGGCTGCCAGCACATCCCCCTTGGCCAGGTGGTCTGTTCCCTGCACCTACCTAGTCCTGCCCACAGCCTTCCCCATCCTTCTCCCACACACTTCTGGCTTTCCTCTCCCCAGGTACTGGACGTCACTGAGCAACCTGGTGGCCTCCCTGCTCAACTCAGTCCGATCCATTGCCTCACTGCTCCTCCTTCTCTTCCTCTTCATCATCGTCTTTGCATTGCTGGGCATGCAACTTTTTGGGGGCAAGTTTGACTTTGAGGACATGGAAGTACGGCGCAGCACATTCGACAACTTCCCCCAGGCCCTCATCAGTGTCTTCCAGGCATGGGACTGTGGGGAGTGCAGAAGGGGGCTGGAGGACAGGCTGCCGGGAGTCTCGCCTGGACTCTGGGTCTCCTGGCAAGAACTGGGGCTCAGAGAGATGGGGGTTTGTGGGAGGCAATGTGGCTCTGAGGCAGGAGAAGGGAAATGCAACTGGGGACATAAGCAATAGTGCAGGTTCAGGGCTGAGCAGGGAGTTGGGGTTTAGTCATGGGGCGGTGAGGGTTTGGGGCTGGATCCAGGTGGTCAGGATTAAGCTGTGGGGTTGTGCTGTCCTCTGCTGTAGGGGCTCTTGAGTCCCTTTTTCTGCTCTGCTCACAGATCCTGACTGGAGAGGACTGGAATTCAATCATGTACGATGGAATCATGGCCTATGGGGGCCCATCCTTTCCGGGCATGCTGGTCTGCATCTACTTCATCATCCTCTTTGTTTGTGGGAACTGTATCCTCTACCTGCAAAGTCAGGCCCAGGCTCCTTGTACCCAGACCCATAGCATCAGCTGCACAGGACTGGGAAGGAGGGTCTTCCTTAAGTTTTGCAGTGCTTGCCTCAAACTTTTCAGTTCTGAGCAGCAAGAGAACAAACCACAGGCTTGAGGACTTGCATTGGTAGTGGCTGGTATCTGGACTGTAGAGGAAAGCACACCATGAGGCAGGTTTGGATAACCAGCAGGCAGAGATTCAGCCATCAGTCAATGCAGTAACAAGACTGAGCTGGACAGACTGAGCTAAAGCAGAGAGAGAGCCCCGAGCTGGTATGTCTGGGATCACAGAATCATAGAATTGTTTTGGTTGTAAAAGACCTTTAAGATCATAGAGTCCAACTGTCAACCCAGCACTGCCAAGCCCACCATAAACCATGTCCATAAGCACCTTGTCCACATATCTCTTAAATCCCTCCAGGGATGGTGACTTCACAACCTCCCTAGTCAGCCTGTTAAAGTGCCTGACAACCGTTTCAGTGAAGAAATTTTTCCTAATATCCAATCTGAATCTCCCCTGGCACAACTTGAGGTCATTTCCTCTCATCCTCTCAGTTGTTACTTGGGAGAAGAGAGCAACCTCTACCTCTGCACCCTCCTTTCAGGGAGCTGTAGAGAGCGATAAGGGCTCCCGTGAGCCTCCTCTTCTCCAGGCTGAACACTCCCAGCTCCCTCAGCCGCTCCTCACAGGAATTGTGCTTCAGATCCTTTCCCAGCTCCGTTCCCTCCTCTGGACATGCTCCAGCACCTCAATGTCTTTCCTGAAGTGAGGGGCCCAAAACTGAACAGTAGGTTTGAGGCGAGGCCCTCACCAGAAGGGCGATCCCTGCCCTGATCCTGCTGTCCACACTGTTTCTGATGCTGGCCAGGATGCCGTTGGCCTTCTTGGCCACCTGGACACACGTCGGCCCATATTAAGCCACTGTCAACCAACACCCCCAGGTTCTTTTCCCCTGGGCAGCTTTCCAGCCCCTCATTCCCAAGCCTGTAGCACCACTGGGGGTTGTTGTGACTCAAATGCAGGACCCAGCACTTGGCCTTGTTGAACCTCA
>NW_010263763.1:5276-14510 GCF_000690775.1 Eurypyga helias
CCAACCCTTTGGGCCTGGCTGTCCAGACAGTTTTTAACCCAGCAGAACACATACCCATCCAAGCCACGAGCCGCCAGCTTCTCCAGGAGAATGCTGTGGGAAATGGTGTCAAAGGCTTTACTACAGTCCAGGTAGACAAAACTGACAGCCTCTCTCTCATCCACTAAGCGAGTCACCTTGCCATAGAAGTTCAGGGTGGTCAAGCAGGACCTGCCCTTCACAAACCCATGCTGGCTGGGCCTGATCCCCTGGTTGCCCGGTACGTGCCGTGTGATGGCACTCAAAATGATCTGCTCCATAACCTTCCCCAGCCCCGAGGTCAGGCTGACAGGCCTGTAGTTCCCTGGATCCTCCTCCCATCCCTTCTTGTAGATGGTGTCACATTGGCCAACCTCCAGTCACCTGGGACCTCCCTGGTGAGCCAGGGCTGCTGGTAAATGATGGAAGGTGGCTGGGTGAGCACTTCCGCCAGCTCCCTCAGCACCCTTGGGTGAATCCCACCGGGTCCCATAGACTTGTGGGTGTCTAAGGGGTGTAGCATGTTGATAACAGTATCTTCTTGGATTATGGGGGGGTTCATTCTGCTCCCCATCCCTTTCTTCCAGTTCTGGGGGCTGGTTATCCAGAGAACAACTAGTCTTGTTACTGAAGACAGGCAAAGAAGGCATTAAGTACCTCAGCCTTTTCCTCAGCCTCTGTTAGTATGTTCCCCATACTCTAGGATATCTCTGGATAGAGATTCTCCGCAGCTCTCCTTTTGTTGTTAATGTACGTACAGAAACATTTTTTTATTGTTTTTCTCAATAGTAGCTGGATTAAGTTCTAGAAAGCTCAGTAACTCACAAGGATGGGTGCAGGGTTAGGGATCACCAGCCAGAATTATCTCAAGGGCTCAACTCCAGGAAGGTTTTTCAGGGCACCCTCGAGACCATGGACATTTCTGGCCACATCCTCCAATGCGAATCAAGTTTCTGTCCTTAGTGCCATCCCTCCAGATATCCTCCTCAATGTCTTCCTGGCCATCGCAGTTGATAACCTGGCTGAAGCTGAGAGCCTGACCTTAGCCCAGAAGGCCAAAGCAGAGGAACGTAAGCGACGGAAGATGTCCAGGTGAGTGCTGCAGTCCCTGGCAGTGGGAGTGGTCAGACCAGGTGCTTTGGTGTGAGGGGACAGAACGGCATTGCCCATGCCCCTCCCCAGAGTTCAGTTCCTGCTTTCCCCTCCTCTCCACACAGAGGCTACCCAGAGAAGTCTGAAGATGAGAAGCTGATGCTGGCAAAGAAGCTTGAGCAGAAAGTAAAGGGAGAAGGGATTCCCACAACAGCCAAGGTCAGTGCTGGTGGGACTGGGCCTCTGGGAGTTCCTGGTGAGGGACCAGGCTTCTCCTCCCACCAGCCGGGACTGACAAAGACTTGGAGCCAGCCTGGGTCTGGACTCTCCTGGGTCAGAATTGCTCATCACCTTGGCATCCTCTGGTGATGGGGCTGTCTGGGCCCAAGCAGGACATGTTGCCTTGTGAAACAGGTCCATTGCTCTGGATTCTTTTCCTCTGATTCATTTCATTGGCCACAGACAGTTGTCCGTGGTTGAGATGGGCTGGTGCACATCAGTGTGGAGCAGAGCAGAACAGGACAGCAGCATCCCAGACTTTTTTTATGTCCACACCAGTACCCCCTGTATGCAAAACCCTTTATTCAGCTGTGCTGACTGTGCCTCTTGTAAGCATCTGTCCAGCAGCTACCGCCCTATCTATTTTCCAGAGATGGCACATGGGAACTCACACAGGAGTCACTCCATGTCCTATCCCACCTGTGGTATAGGTGTGTGGTTCCAGGCTCTTGCCCAGTACACATTCCTCTGTCTCATCCTCTTGGTATTGTTCTTTGCTTCGACTGCGGCATCCCTGAGCTGTTTCTCCTCACCCTGCTCAATCCCAGGCCAGGACTCTATGTGCTTGGTGCTGTATGGGCCAAATGCAGAGACACTGCTTGCCCCACATGGCTTCCAAGATGATAGGGTCTGGCCAACATGCAACATTTGGCAGCAATACTGACACATGCAGCTGCATGTCCTCCTTTCTGTCTCTCCCTTGTTTTAGTTAAGAGTGGATGAATTTGAATCCAATGTCAATGAGATCAAAGACCCCTACCCTTCTGCAGACTTCCCAGGTAAGACTTGTCCCTGGCAGGGCAGCAGGAAAGCTGGGGAGGCACTGAGAGGGATGGTGACAGAACCCTGGCTGTGTGAGGAGTGAAGGATGTGAGCCTCCTGCAGCCTCAGGGTACCAAGGTCCTTCGGGCACAGATGACAAATTAGAGGATTGTTCATAAGGTCACTCTCTGGGTGATTCTTTTCCTTTTCCATCCTTGTGACCACCCTGCAGGTGACGATGAAGAAGATGAGCCTGAAATCCCCCTGAGTCCTCGACCACGTCCCCTTGCAGAGCTACAGCTGAAAGAGAAGGCTGTGCCCATGCCTGAAGCCAGTTCCTTCTTCATCTTCAGCCCAACCAACAAGTAGGCACTGACCCCTCTCCCTGCCTTGTGGAGCCAGGCCTGGCCAGGGTACCTCTAGCACTGACCCTTCCCAGTTAGGTCCTACTTCTGTGTAACAGCCAGCTCTGAAAGGAGCCAAGCTCACTGGGAAAAGTCTCTGTGGAAGGGCTGGAACAGGCATTCCTTCATGCCTAAGGCCTTCATGTCATCAAAGATTAGCCATAACCCTCTTACAGGCTACCATGGCCCACAGATGCCTGTAGCCTCTTGCAACATCTCATGCTGTTTCTGTCCCTGGCAGGTTTCGAATGCTGTGCCACAGAATTGTCAATGCCACCTGGTTCACCAACTTCATCCTGCTCTTTATTCTGCTCAGTAGCATCTCACTGGCAGCTGAGGATCCCATCCGGGCTGAGTCCTTCCGTAACCAGGTGTCCATGTAGCTGTGGAGGGTTGGGATGGGTGGGGGAGATCTCATGGAGACGCCCAGCTTCCCAGTAAGCAGAGACCTGCTTGACAGATGTCATGCCTAGGCAGGTAGCTGTGGTTTCATCCCTGCCTCTGGGAGGTCAGTACCCTCTGGGAGGAGAGGCTGGTTGTGTTTTCCATTCAGAGCACAGCTGGGATACGTTTTTACTGCTCCATGCCTCCGTTTACTTCTGGGTGAAGAGATCCACCTGACAGTGTGTGCAAGACTGACTTCATGCAAGGCTGTGGTAGCTTACTGGGGAAAGGGGCATCCTGTGAAGTGGAAAACTGGACCACTGCTGTGTGCAGCACCCTGAAATGCTGCTGGCATAGAGCAATGGCCACAGGTCTAGACACACAAGGAACAAATGGGCCTGCACCCATGCAAGGTCTGGCAGGGATGTGGAGGGGTCTCATGTGAGATAGTTTCCCAGGACACTCAGTGTTTTTGGGGATCAAATGCTTTCAGGTGAATCAGGTCAAACCTCACTCCCTTGGAAACTGAGAGCTTGGTCCCAAGCTTCAGGTTGCATCATGCACTGAGGAAAATCGGCAAAGCTGAGGGAAGTTCAGGAGTCTTCCTGGCACTGGGTTTCCAAGCTCTGTTGAGCTAGATGGGCTCCCCAGTCCACAGAATGGAGGGCAAAACCACATTGCCAAGATGTTTGAACACACTGGAGCATTTCCCGTGTCACCCAAATCTCATCCAGTTCTGGTGCTTCTGTCCCCAGATTCTCGGATACTTTGACATTGGTTTCACCTCTGTCTTCACAGTTGAAATCGTCTTGAAGGTAAGTCCCTCTGCCCCATGGTCCTGGCCATGTACAGGACCTAGCGCATGGGTCTACACTGTTCTGGCCATGGGCATTTGGGCTCTTTGGACACAAGCTCGAGGTCCCACCGAGGAGAAGCTGCTGGCTGATCCTCACATTCCCAGAGTTCATGCAGTCTGGGTGTGCATGACCTGCCCCAGTGGCCATGTGTCCCCTCCAGTGAGGTCAGGCAGCCAAGTCAGCTGTGCTGTGACAGAGGGACAGGTGGTCCATGGCATCAGCATTTTCATTCTGACATGCACTTAAGGAAAACTTTGAGAAAGAGAAAGCAATGGAAATCTGTGGAGCAAAACAGTAATTCAAGCAGCTGCTGCATGTTGCTCCCACTCCAAGTATCTTTTCTCTTCTCCTCTTTAACTTGCTGAATGACCAAGAAGGGTTTTGTCTCCAGCCAGTACAGTACAGAGGATTTCCAGCTGAAGTCAGCTTTCTGCCTGGCTGCAGGGGTAAAGGTCTGAGCAGGAGAGGGTCCCCAGGCCATGGAGCTGTGAGAAGCCCCTCATGCCCTGTCTGCCCCAGGGCTGTGGAGGGACCATGCCCTTGAGCCCTGCCTGGCCTCTCTCCTAACTCCTTCTGCTCCCCAGATGACAGCCTACGGTGCTTTCCTGCACAAAGGCTCCTTCTGCAGGAACTCTTTCAATATCCTTGACTTGCTGGTGGTCGCTGTCTCCCTCATCTCCATGGGAATCGAGTAAGCACCTCCACGCTTCGCGGGTGGGCACTAGTCTGCTTAGCCTGGCAGGGCTGCTGGTGTGCTGCAGCTCTCTGTGCTGGATGGAGGAGTAGCCAGTCCAAGGTCTGGGCATTAGCCCATCTGGTAGTGTCCATAAAGTCATGCTTGATGGGACAGGACATGGACAACTGAGAGGCAGGGAGGCAAACTCCTTGAGTGTCAAAGGTGACAATCTGGATAAGGAATTCAGTCTGGAACTGCTTGCTTGCCAGTGTCCCTTGGCCTTGTGTGGGGTAATGGCATAATGATACCTGCATGTCTCTTCCATCCCTTGCTCCCCACCCCTGGTCCAATGGCTGCTTGGTGGGGCTGTGCCAGGCAGGCCTGGGCAGGGGAAGTGCCTCATCTCAGCTCTGCCTTCCTCCTCAGGTCCAGCGCCATCTCAGTGGTGAAGATCCTCCGGGTGCTGAGGGTGCTGAGGCCTCTGCGAGCCATTAACAGGGCAAAGGGGCTTAAGGTAAGAGGGAGGCTGGGGGCCCTCGGCCCATGGGAGCCCTCATGGGAGGTTATGTGTCAGGCATCATGCCCTTCAGGGTTTGCAGGGCCAGGAACCCTATTCCCATTCCTCTTCTGTGGAAAGGGTCTGCCCCATCCCAGGCTAAAAAAAAGTTGAAGAGTGTGGGACACACAGCAGGGGCTTTCCCGAGGCATGTTCACTGTGTGCACTGTCCTCACCCTCCTCAGCACGTGGTCCAGTGCGTGTTTGTGGCCATCAAGACTATTGGTAACATTGTGGTCGTCACGACATTGCTCCAGTTCATGTTTGCCTGCATCGGAGTCCAGCTCTTCAAGGTGAGAGGTGTCTCAGATGGGCAGTAGAGATGCTCAGGCACATCCTGGACAGGCTTTTCTTATCATAGCCCTTGGGGATGGTGTCTGCCAGTGTTGAGGTCATCACAGGCCGTACTCTCTATGCTCTGCGAGGAGACCTGCCTGCACCAGACCTCCTGGCAGAGAAGCCTGCAGCACGAGGAGGGTGGGAAACACCAAGGATACTGTCAGGTCCAAACAGCACATACTAAGGGACCAACTGCTTTGCCCCACTTGGTGCCTCAGTTTTCCCTTTGCAAGGTGGCAAATGCTTATGAATTCCTTTGCGCTTTGGATGCAAAGTATTTCCTTGTTCGCACCACCACTCCCGCTGTCTGGGCCTGGCTGCACCAAGGCAGAGCTGGCCTGGCTGAGCTCATCTTTGTTCTCATAATTGAGCCTGAATTCCCAGTCAATGTGGCAAGAGCTTTCAGGACACCCTGTAGACTGAGCAGACCTGCCAGCATGTCTTATCTTTCAGTTGATTCTATGGTTACTGCTTTATTCCCTATTTTCCAAATATTTGTCTCCCACATAGGATGAGCTAGATAGATCTCAGCTCACAGTCTTGGAAAATTTGTTCCCATCACTAAGCAACGTTTGTCTTCGGTTGAGACTGACTCCAGGGTCTGCCATGGCTCCTGAAACATCCTGTGAACTGGGTTGTGTTGTCATGCAGAGTGGGGAGGCCAGTGGTGTGTTGCGGCAAGGCAGGAGCAGAGCATAGAGACAGGGTGTGGACTGACTGGGCTGTGAAAAAGTCAAAACTCCCCTGGGCTTCTGAAGTCACAGGAAGATTATAGCCTCTTCTGATCTCTGTTAAATGCAGGGCAAATTCTATAGATGCACAGATCCCTCCAAGATGACAGAGAAGGAGTGCAGGTAAGAGCTGTCTGCAGCCCAGCCCCAGCACGGTAGTGGCCAGGGAGGGGAGAGGTGAGAGTGGCAGGTGCCACTGCTGTTCCTGCATGGGAATGTTGCATCAAAAAAGTGGAGCTGAGGTCTCATGCTGTTCTCCCTCACCCTGGGGTAAATCAGAAGCAAACCCAGGGCTATCCTTCCCACCCAGGGACCAAAGAGCCCTAGGCCAGTGGTGCAGCAGGTGGGGTGACAGGGGCCCTGCCTAGTGAGCACTGCATCCTTTCTGCTGCAGGGGTTATTTCATCAACTACGTGGACGGAGACCCCACGCAGATTCGTCTACAGAAGCGTGTCTGGTTGCACAGCAACTTCCACTTTGACAACGTCTTCTCAGCCATGATGTCCCTTTTCACTGTCTCCACCTTCGAGGGCTGGCCAGAGTGAGTCTGGCTGTGTGTGGGGCCTGCCGAGGGATGGGTCTGTGCTGGGAGCAGGTCACTGCCACAGGCCTTTACCATGGTAAAGGAAAAAGAGCTGCCCATGCTGAGGAGCAGGGCTAGCCATCCTGGCAGTGGCTGTGGAGCTGACAGGGTCATCCCAAAAGCCCTGTCCCACTGTTTGTTGGATTTAGGATGTGCCCAGAGCTCTCTGTAACCTTCAAGAGGAGAGATGGTCTTTCCCACCTAATTAGGTTATTGCCTCACTTTCCCTCCTGTAGGCTGCTATACATGGCCATTGACACTAATGCTGAGGATACAGGTCCTATCTACAACTACCGTGTGGAGATTGCTATGTTCTTCATCATCTATATCATCCTCATTGCCTTCTTCATGATGAATATCTTTGTGGGCTTTGTCATTGTCACCTTCCAGGAGCAGGGGGAGAGCGAGTACAAGAACTGTGAGCTGGACAAGAACCAGGTAATGGGACTGCTGTGACAGGGCAAGGTGGACCAGCCCTGGATCTGGGGCTGGCTGATTTGGATCAGCCCTTAGTGGTGGCACTGCTGCCACAGGTGAGTTAAACCTGCCCCAGGTTTGTTTGTGGCTGGGGCAGGGTTGGCTGGACTCATGCCTGGTATGACACAAGCCTTCTAAGGGAAGGGCAGAGTGGACCAGAACCAGGAGTGGGTCTTCTGGTGCTGGCAGGGTGCCCAGAATGAGCTGGAGCAGAGGATTGTGCCCAGTTCTGGGCTCCCCAGTACAAAAGTGACGGGGAGTGGGACCAGCAAAAGGCCACTGACATGACCAAGGGTCTGCAGTATCTGTCATACATGGAGAGGCTGAGAGCTTAGTCTGTTTGGTGTTGAGAAGGCTCATGGGGATCTTAGCTATCTGTATAAATACATAATGGTAGGGTGTAAAGAAGATGGAGCCAGGCTCTTTTCAGTTGTGCCCAGTGACAGGACAAAAGGCAGTGGGCAAAAATTTAAGAAAACAAGAAATTCTATTTAAACAAAAAAACCTTCTATCTTATGGTGAAGAGGGTCAAGCACTGGAACAGGTTGCCCAGAGAGGTTGTGAAGTCTCCATCTTGGGAGGTATTCAAAACCCAGCTGGACACAGTCCTTGACAATGTGCTCTACCTGGTCCTGCTTTGGGCAGGGAACTTTGACTAGACCATCTCCAGAGGTGCCTACCACTGTCAGCCCTTCTGTGATGCTGTCATGCTCTGGTTCTGGCTGGAGACACCAAGGCTGAAAGGAGCAGAATCTAGACCGGCATTGGCAGAGGATGTGACACACGCTGGGGAGGACAGCTAACTAGAAAGGGAAGTCTGCTGGCCCGAAGAGGCACTGGCAGCCTCCTGTGCTGAGCAAGCCTGCAGAGGCATCCTGGGCACCTTGAGCTGAGGGTGCCTGGGGTGATGTGAATCATAGAATCATAGAATGGTTTGGGTTGGAAGGGACCTTAAAGACCATCCAGTTCTAACTTCCCTGCCATGGGCAGGGACACCTTCCACTAGACCAGGTTGCTTCAAGCCTCGTCCAGCCTGGCCTTGAACACTTCCAAGGATGGGGCATCCACAGCTTCTCTGGGCAACCTGCTCCAGTGCCTCACCACCCTCTCCATGAAGAATTTCTTCCTGATATCTAATCTAAACCTCCCCACTTTCAATTTAAACCTGTTACCCCTTGTCCTGTCACTACAGGCCCTTGTAAAAAGTCCCCTGTAGCCCCCTTCAGGTACTGGAAGGCTGCAATGAGGTCTCCCCGAAGCCTTCTCTTCTCCAGGCTGAACAAGCACAATTCTCTCAGCCTTTCTTCATAGAGACGGTGATCCAGCCCTCTGAGTGTCTTTGTGGACATCCTCTGAACTTGCTCCAACCTGTCAATGTCCTTTGTATTTTGAGGGCTCCACAGCTGGACACAGCACTCCAGGTGGGGTCTCACAAGAGCAGAGGGGGAAAATCACCTCCCTCACCCTGCTGGCCACACTTCTCCTGATACAGCCCAGGATACGGTTGGCTTTTTGGGCTGTCGGTGACAAAGATGTTAAACAGCACCAGTCCTAATACCAACCCCTAAGGAATGCCACTCATCACTGGTCTCCACCCAGACATAGAGCCATTGACCACAACTCTTTGTGACCATCCAGCCAGTTCCTTATCCAACAGATGGTCCATCTGTCAAATCCATGTCTCTCCAATTTAGAGACAAGGGTGTCGTACGGGATGGTATCAGATGCTTTTCACAAGTCCAGGTGGATCACATCGGTTGCCTGTCCTCTATCCACCAAGGTCATGACCCCATCATAGAAGGCCACCATATTCGTCAGACACAATCAGCCGTTGGTGAGGCCTTGTTGGCTGTCACCAATCGCCTCCTCATTCTCCATGTGCCTCAGCATGATTTCCAGGAGGATCTGCTCCATGATCTTGCTGGGCACAGAGGTGAGACTGACTGGCCTGTAGTTCCCCGGATCCTCCTTTTTTCCCTTTTTAAAGATGGGGGTTATGTTTCCCCTTTTCCAGTCAGTGGGAACTTCACCAGACTGCCACGACTATTCAGATATCATGGATAGAGGTTTCACAAC